>NW_017729028.1:5271968-5281653 GCF_001723915.1 Gavialis gangeticus | reverse complement strand
AATAAACACTTGACCCATTATTAATTTATCTTTACAAAGTTCTTCATAGTAAAGTATAACACAAGAGATGCACTACAAGTAATGACTGCATCTTCTCTTTTAGCTTAGGCAGATGATACATGGCTACTTTTTAAGAATACAACAGATACTCAGGAAGTGATATTTGATTTCAGCCATGTGTCAAGCTACCAAGCAGAGTGGTCTGAAATGGAAATTTGTTTAATAGCAATGTATTTCCCCTTCAGCTCTTTTTGAATACATGAAATAAGGCAAATAAAGAATATTAAGCTATACATATATAGTCAGGCTAGAAAAACACCCTTAAGAATAATAAAGCTTTTATAAAAGAAGATCCCAGGAACTATGATCTGTTGAATTTCAACCTATGGGGCAAAGTAAGCACACTCCAAATTATCTTAGCTCCACCAATTAGTTATGCATTTCAAATATTACTTCTGCACAGGTTATCTGTGTTCCTCGCACAAGAAAGAAAGGGCATATCAATTTTCTTGTTGCAAAGCAAGAGGCTGAAGATAAGAAGTGTAAAACACTTAGCCAACCTTAAATATGGAGGTTTAAAATTACCAAATGTAAAGCTCTATCAGTGGGCTTTTAATTTGGCTCAAGCTTGCAGAGGCTGGCAGGCTGATGAAGTGCAATTGCCATGGGTGAAAACAGAGCATCAATTAACAGGCACATGCAAGGCTGGCACCTACCAAGAATTCACCCTGAAAGATTTAAAGACAAATAACTCAGTGATCAGACACACCTGGAAATCTTGGAACAAACTTCACAGAGTTATGAAAATTAAACCTGGTAAAAACTTTCAGTTAAGTATCTGGAACAATTCTCACAGAAAATTTCCTGAAGGAAAAAAACATAGATAGATAGATAGTGTATTGCTAATTGTAAATACCAGATTACTTAGGAAGCAAATT
The DNA here is from genome assembly GCF_001723915.1 of Gavialis gangeticus. Lineage (NCBI taxonomy): Eukaryota > Metazoa > Chordata > Crocodylia > Gavialidae > Gavialis > Gavialis gangeticus. The sequence continues at coordinate 5,280,715 of NW_017729028.1, read as the reverse complement.
TTAAGGAGTTTTCAAGTCACACAAAAGAAATTCAGCATGAGTTTCAGCTGAAGAACAGAATGCCTATTTAACTCCCAGAGATGTATGGATGACCTATGACCCTTTGAAACTAGGGTCTGATTGAAAGTCTGTTGATGTCAATGAGATTCTTCCATTGACTTCAGTGGACTTTGGACCAGACTGGTAGTTTGCCAATTTCAGCCTTCAGGAAGAGGTTAAGATACACAAGACAACTTCAGGTAAAAAAATTGGTTAGCCTACTTTAAGATTCTGTAACAATGTAAAGAAAAAGAGCTTAACTTCTATTTATGAGTTTTGCTATTGTCTTCCAGAGGGGACAGGATCCTTAGGGGCAAACCCTGCTTCACCTGAAGCACCTGAGTATGATCCTAGTCCACTCTGCTCAAGTCCCTGTGGATATAGTAACATGCCTGCTTTGGTAGAGCTTTAATTCTAAATCACAAAAAGCAATGAAGAGGATGAGAACCCATCCACCTTTGCATGTACTGTTTTTCAGGCTCCTGAGTAGGGTAGAATAGGGTTACATTTACATGTCTGAGTCCACTGAGTGATGTGGCTCTTAGTCTTTAAAGAAAAGATGATACATACTGTTAATTTGCTTTAAAATTCTAATAAACCACACTGTGTTTGGAGACTGGTGGGGAATTTCATATGTCAGGGTTGGCCTATGTCCATATTATAGGACAGACCAGGCACACTTGACTGGAATAACTCAGATGAGCAATGGTTTTCCAGATCATATGCAATGTGATTAAATATATCCATATTACTCTTCTTCCTTGTCTATGCTGAGAATCACAAATTAATATTTATCACCAGTTACCTGGAGTTAGTTTTGCAGTGAATTGTCTACATCAGTGGTTCTCAGACTTATATTTTCACAGACCACTTGAAAATTGCTGAGGGTCATGGCAGACCACTTAATAAACTTTTTTTGTTGTACAAATCAAAGCACACAACTCATATTATAATATCAGTAGTTTACCTTTCTAATGCTATGGGTGTGCCTGTTTTTTTTTAGCAACATTCTGGGAAGTTGGGTGTAATGTTTGTCAGCTTTAGCCTTAGGTCACCTTTCTGCGGACCACCTGGATGGAGCTCATGGATCAGTGGTGGTCCGCAGACCACAGTTTGAGAATCTCTGGTCTACACCAGAAATTTCAAAGGACATTTTATGTGTGTATATAAGAAAAAGAAGTGCTTCAGGATCCATAACAAACGAGATGGCTCAACCTCTTCTAATTAGTTACTCAGAACTGACTCTCTTGGAAACATGAAGATGATGTATGAATGCAGTTTCCACGAAATGGATTTTAAGTAGGATAATAATGTGGAGCACTTTTGCTGTGGGTGGATACCTGTATACATGCATTAAGAAGCCATTGTCAACACAGAGACCCAAAATCTCAAGGGCTAATTTGGTGTATCCCTGATTGTAGTCAATGCAAATGGTTGGTTTTGAATCAGTTGAGGTCCTGGGTATCTATATTTTGGGTGATGAACAGAATGAAACTGGAGTGGCCCAAACATTTAATTTAGACTCTGTGATAACTTTCTTGAGTAGAAATTGGGTGTCTTCTGTGAGACAAATTTAGATTTATTTTGTGTTTCGTAACAACATACTATAGAATTTCTGTCTGCGTTCTCCTTGGATGGCACAAATAATTCATATCCTGTAAATAAAGTTGAATTTTAATTAATCTATTTCTTTAGCTTCATAGGTACAGTAAGATATAGTTGCTATATCTTGTTTTTCATACTTTTTTTTCAGGGAGGGGGGAATGAAAGGAATCATAAACATGGGGTAGGAGTAACAAAATAAAAGAATATTTAAATGATTTCAAATGGATTGCAAAGTGTTGAATCATAAAAGATTGGCAAAAAAGCCCTCTCCTCATGAGGTCTGGCTAATATTAGGAATTATTGCCTCAAACGCTGCAGGTGTGGATCCATTTCTTTCATTGCTAGCAAATGGGGTTGCAACTGCCTTTGACAATGTAAAAGCTGCACAATCCCCATGCCCCAGGGCAGACAATGATGTTGGTGAGATGCTGATTTTAGGATAGAAAATTACAATGGTTATATAGTAAACAGCACCTGGAAGTTTACTAATGATTTTTACAATTAACAGCAGCACTGTGGTCTGATTATTCATGCATGCTTTCTATGAAAGAAAAGAAAAGAAGCAGATGTTGAAAAGAATCACGTGGGCTGAGGGATATTTTTTTTGTGTGTAACCGGAGGTAGAGACTCCTTCCTGTTATCAGTTTCTTCTAGCAATAATATGGAGAGTGCAAAAACCCCCCAAAAAACAAAACAAAAAAACAAAACCCCCCCTCTGAACTCTGATTCCCCAAATAACTCCATATATAGATACACGTGCCCAACCACCCGTATACGTATAAGTGTTAGTACGGGCGTGTGTGCGCATGCATATACACTTACACAGCCTTCAATCTCTGCCTGTGGCTTGATATGTAGATTTAGCATGCAATAAAAAGCTGCTTGGCCATGCAGTTCTCTTCTACAATAGCAACTGGATCTTTTGCAATAATACACAAAATGATGGCTGGATCTATCCCCTTAGAAGTCTACCAGGTGTGCACCTGTCAGGTTAGTTAATTTCTGAATGCTGAGATTCTAAAATACACTGCCATCTGCAACATAAATTTAAAAGTACAGTAAGGCATACTGGTACCTCATATATTTTTTCTCTATCTTTCTAGTCATCATTTATTTTCACAGCTGTTCTCAGCCCACTGCCAAGCAAAGGCCTCTCCAGTTTCTTTCTATCCTATTGAGGCTTAGTCAGTATCTTGTCTAAGAATGGGTGGGGCAGTTCACATAAAATGTGAGCTCTCTTTTCCTTTAGCCCCTTGCAGATTTCTATAACTAAAAATGTTAGATGGCTCGGAAATGTTTGGTTACTCTGTAGTTGTTAGTCTTCACACAGTTCAACTTCGTTACTTCCTCCTGGGACCAGAATAAGAACTGCGTGCATGTGCATACATTGTATGTCCTGAGATTATTCTCAAAGCTAATCAGATGTAAGAAGGACTAGCAATTTCACCACATAGGCCAACTTCTCAAATGGTGTAAATAAAAGGGGTTCCATTGTTTTCACAGAATCATAGAATTGCAAAGAAGTTACACAATAGGAGGATATCGGCTTCCGTGAAACCCAGTTCTGCAGCCCAAGAGACTAGCAGTTTCAGTAAACTACTGATAAGCATGCTAATAGGGCAATTATGTCTGGCAAACCTGAACTCTGACACTGTTGTGGTTAAGCCATCTCTAATCTTGATCTACTAAGCATAATAAAGGTATGACACAGAGCAGTGACAGTGAAAGATGGAATTTCATTCTTAGCTTCAGTCACCTGTTCTGTTCCAAAGGTTAAGACACATGACATGAATCAGTATCAGTTGACTTCATTTCTCACCATTACAGTTGGTTAATGGCTAATGTGAACTGATGTATAACTCATATTCCAATCCATCCCTATCCTCACTCTGCCTTCTGTATGCACTGAGTTATGCAGCCTGTATATGTATAAGAAATGTTTAGAATTCTTACTACTGGCACAGTAAATATAATTAGAAGACATCTCAGAAAGTTCAGATATTGAATCTTCTCTTGTTAGACCAAGAAAAGTGGAACTTCAAACACCTTCCTATGCCATAACACATTCCAAAATATTTGGGGGGGGGGGGATATAATTGCATAGGTCAGCATCAGGGGGTGTAGTCTGCCTCTTGGGTTAATCAGGTCTTTTTCCCCCCTCTATTTTGCAGATTTGTAAAAATTTCATTTAAAAAAAATTCTCACTCCTGACCCACTTTTACCTTTCCCTCATTCCTCTCCTTTCTTGCTATACTCACTCAAGATTTTTATTACTTACTCAAACCAAACCTATCAACTTATTAGACTTATCTGTCACATATATGTGGAAAATCAAATATCTTTATTCTGTATATAGCATCTGTCTATCTAGATGGACACGGACATTTATGGACCATGTAAACGCAGGTATGAAATGCTGTAGTGCAAAGAGAGAAGCTACTTCTTTGCTAATGGGGTCAGTGGTGAAGTCCTGATATAAATCCATTTTTCATTGCCATTTAGAACCATAGTCCCTAGCAGGTTCAGGCTTAGGGTCTGTGTCCAGACAAGCATGGCCATGCAATATATGGCACTGCAGACAGGTCTGTGGTGCCACACACTGCACATTCAGGTGTTCTGTGTGCTGCAAGGTAGCAGCGCGCGGGGGTGGAGTGGAGGGGTTCTGACCCCAGAAAATCCCAGGGTGAAAAAAAAAAAAAGCAGGGCAGTACACATGGGGGGTAGCATGTGCTGCCCAAAATCAGTGCCTGGCCAGCCAGAGCCACACTCTGGCTGCTGGCCAGACTCCAAGCATCAGGATTGCTGCAGCTGCAGCCCCATGTAAGGCTTCTGGGGCCAGCTGAGTTCTGGTCCCAACCTTCCCTACCCCACCTGGGGTAACATGGTATGTGCCAGAGGGCATGTGGCACAGGTGTTCCCCAAGGACAAGAAGCAGTGGCTGCTGCTGCTTGTCCCTGGGGAAACAAATATCCACACTTTTGTGGACATGGCCAGGAAGTCAGCTCTAGCTTGTAGTTTCATGGGCTGAAGTTGCAGCGAAGTAGGTGTAGACTGGATATCAGGGGAAAAAATTACACTGTTAAAACTGTGAGGCAGTGGCATAGACTGGGAATTTGTGGACTCTTCATCATTGGAGGTGTTAAAGAAGAGATTGGACAGGCATTGGTCAGGGATGATCTAAGCACTGCTATGCCTATGTTCTGCTATGGGTATTTCCCATGTTTCTGGGCTTTGCTGGTTGCTGTATGTGCTAGGATGGAATTTCTTCCCCTCCAGCTGCTACATGTGTCAAAGTTTTTGTTTTGTTTTGTTTTGTTTTTTAAAGCATCGCTCAGAAGCATTTGATGTTGGCTATAGCTAAGCCTGGGGATTTTGACTGGGGTATGCTAATGTTCTTGCTGGGACTTTAAACCTGGAGGTTCCTAGCTAGCGAGTCTTGTGGAAAGACTCTAGCCCCTCTGCTTGAGGTCAAGCTGATCACCATATTTGGAGTCAGGAAGGAAAGTATTTTACCCCATGGCTGGATTGATATGGACTATGGGGGTTTTTGCCTTCCTCTGTAGCAGGGGCATGGCCTTCATCCTTGGATCTCTTGAGAGTATTTTAACAACCTTCACAGAAGTTGAATGTTGACCACCATGGTCCCTATATGTTACCTGTGGCAGGTTAGGTTGGTATATCTTGTATCTGCTTCAGGGTTGACTGTGTAATTCTGCTAATATGTTAGACAGGGTGTTGAACCCTCTGGAGATCCCTGGAAGGTTAGAGTGTTATGTCTTCTGGTTGTCTCAGGTTTGACTGTATAGTTGTTTTAATAGCTAGGACAATGGATTAGTATAACTTGGATAGGGATGGTCCTGCTTCAGGCAGGGGGTTGGACTAGATGGTCTCTGGAGGTCCTTTTCAGCCCTACATTTTAATGATTCTATGGTTTTACGATCTTACCAATTAAATGTAAGAGGCATATCATGGAAAATTCAGCTTGGGCATATTGTACTGGCAAGAGGCATTACTGAACATCTCACACAGTAATTCTGGTATTTAGCCTTTTGTTTGCACATTCCATTGTTTGCAGCATTATGCTCTAGATATTTTGAACTATAACGTCAGCATTGCCTGCTTTCTTGATTTCTGTCACAAGTCTCCTATTTGATGGTTTTCTTAAAGCACAAGTCCATTGATTCCTCTGAGTGCATGAGACTTAGGTGTTGTTAAAATAAATCTATTTTTAGACCTTATGGTTATTTTTAGACAACACAAATTCCAAATGCTGAAAAATAAATCACACTTAAAATATCATAATTTGGGAAGTTTTAACTCAAGATTTTTGAGCAGTTTGGTTTGGTGATACTGAGTTTTATGGATTATGGTTGTATTTTTCATGATGAAAATGGCATGGATCTCCTCCCCCCTCACCACCAAAATTTGTCCTAATTTTAGCACCTTAATTTGGAAATGTGGTGTGTTGCAGCCATTACGACTCTGAATTTTCTGTTAGTTTTCGAAATAGCATTCTTTAATTTACTGGGTAATATGAGTTATGTCAAAGTTACCATAGCAAATGAACCCTTAAAGGCAAATTATCCTGTGTCCCTTAGGTTTCTGTGTCAAACCCAACAATTTTACAATAGTACAGTAGGAAGCACACAAATTAGCTTGTATTGCTAAGAAACGTTAATTCAAATCTCATGATGTTTTGCAGGGAAATAAAAAAGGCAATTGACCTACTTGTCCTGGCATTTTACATTTGCAATGTTTGTCCAAAAATACCCCTTTTCATTAGCAGATGGTGATCTTATATGGGAGTGCTACATGTGATCTGCTGATTTTCAATCAGTTCATCACCCCACCTGGCTATGAAGGAGTTGTGTGCAAATCACTAGAGAGAAAGATAATATAGGGCAGTGGGAGGTGCAACCTTTTTTACTAGTGTGCTACAAATTAAGCCCCATGCCCTCCCTGAATGCTGATCCTGTTCCCCTGGCCAATTTTTTGCTTTACTTTCTGGTGCTCTACCTGCCACTGTACTCCCTGCCCCCACACCCACATGCCACACAAAGGCTGCCTGTGTCACATGTGGCATATATGCATCATGTTGGCCACCCCAAATCTAGGGTGTGGTGCTTACCAGTCATGAGGGAGGATCTTTAGGAGCAATGAAGCCTGGAAAAATAGTCAGAGCTGAACTTTTTGCTAGTCTGTTGTTTATTTCTTTGTGCATAAAGCCTGATTGCAGGGATGAGTTTGGACTCCATGTTGTTTATGGATTCTGTGGAAGAAGGTATGGGAAAGTTTTACCCCATTTCATAACACAACATCAAGGAAAGTTATTAATAGGGAGGATGTATTCTGACCTCACGCTGCCTCTCTCTCTCAGATGTACAGAAAGGGAGGAATTGCACACTGAATCAGAATAGTAGTTCATCTAGTCCTGGGCCATCCAATTGGTGGCCTTTGGGCCATATACACCCCACAAGGGGTTAAGTTGTGGTCCCCAGACTCCCGCTGGGCTGCAGGTCCCTGGGCTTATCCTTCCTCCTTCAGCTTCTGTGTTCTGCACCTGTCCCATAGGTTGGTGTGGCATGACACAGCATGGTGTGGGGCCATGCAGTTTGCAGTGCAGGTGCTGCAGTGGGTTGTGGGGAGGATTGCGGGAATGGGGTGGGGTGGGGTGCATATTCACGTGATGTGCAACCCAGGAGCCCACAAACCCCACTGGTGAAGCACCTGCTTAGCAGTTGGGGAGCCCTAATTTAATCCATTATTCTGCAAAATTAAAAATTCAAGGAATCTGCAGCAGACAAGTATAGAATTATCTGCCCATAGGTAAGTGTCATCTTTAACTCTATAAAGTAAGCCATAACAAAGTAGTTCAAAAAGGTATGCTTTAGTAGATAAGATAAAGGGTTTTTTTAATGATGGTTTACCTTGAATTTAATGTTTGAGATGCTCATGGCAAGAGGGACATGTATTTTTATTACTGCAGTTCATTGCTAGTGTTTGTACTACTAACATCTTTCTTGAATGTATTGAAAGTATCTGAACTTAAGGACTATACTGAACTTAAGGACTATACTGGAAGACAAAGTTATATCTGTAGTCTTTGAAGGTTCTTTTGAAATGGCTTATGTTAGTTTGCATGGGTTTAGTACCTAATCCTGTAAAGGCCATTTAGAATCTGAGCCCATGCAGGCAATATGAAGCAGCTAAAATCAGTGGGAACTGAGGCTGCATTTCAAATTGGGCTCATATATGATCTTGATTCAACAACATTTCAGAAGTATTCTCTAGCTCACATTTTCCTTTCCTTTGATTTTTGGGCTGCTTTGGAACTGATTAGATCATAATATGCAAATAAACTAAAAGAGGTCATAGCAGAGCTATGCAAACTGTAACAAAAATAGCCAAAAGCATCATCTTTATAATCCAAAGAATTGGAAAGGTCAGAAAGACAATATTTGGACAGATAAAATATGTTTTAGGCTATTTTACTCAAGTAAAAAGACTTTCTTCTAACAACCAGAAACTGTCATTGCAAAAATATTTTAAGGTCTGTTGCAAACAAATGCAAGTGATTAAAATTACTGGAATGGTACAGTTTCTGTTATTGTGTTTCTTGTTACAATTATGTTCACTTTTCAGGTTAGAAGTAGACTCCACTTTGTATCTTTAGTTAGCTCAGCATTAGTAGCCAGCTAGCGCTCATTTATCCCAGCATAAAGGACCAAGTGGGAGCAATGAGGACTGAGCTGAATACAATTAAAAAGAAATTATAGCCATACTACCTTGTGCTGTGTACTTGACAGAGATCACAAAAAGCATGGGTAGTCCAAATTGGAAAACTTCAAGGGACAGGGTATATCAGACAGGAAGTGATGATGTCAATCCGTTAGGTGGCACTCTTCCCTCTGAGTCAGATCTGAACCTATGCCCCCACCTTGTATCAGGTAATACTGTGCTGCTGAGATTGCTGTGTTTCAGCTGAGATATCAAACCAAGGTCCTGACCTTATTCTCATTAAAGATCCCTTGGCACTTGTTCTCATTAAAGATCTCCTGGCACTTCTAAAAAAAAAAAAAAAAAAGGAGGGTTAGCCCCAGTGT
>NW_017729028.1:5238780-5271877 GCF_001723915.1 Gavialis gangeticus | reverse complement strand
AAAAAAAAAAAAAAAAGGAGTGTTAGCCCCAGTGTCTTGGCCAAATTCCAGCTTGGGTAATTACATCCTGCCTACCTAAATTCCCCTTGCAGTTTCAATTGGATATAATTTTTCCTTTCCTTCCTAAACTGCTGTGTAGTGTTGCCATGTGCTGTAAAACAGCTGCTCTGTTACACCCTAGATGTGGTTGCATTATTAGAGTGGAGGAAATGAACTTTGTATATAGCTTGTATATCAATTTAACTCTGCAAAGAGTTTGGGATCATTTGATTAAATGAAAGATCACCTTGGAATCTACTTGAAAATGTGAAGGCAAACCAAGGCTTTGCCTTGCAATGTTCATTTTAGAACAAAATATGTTCTGCTTTTGGTGTGGATGGATACAATGCACCATTTACATTCTCTTTGTCTTAGTTAATAAAGTGATGTACAAAAATAATGAATGCTGACACTTTTTAAATATTTGAAGCGGTGTTCAGCTGAGAAACTGCTTCCAGACTTATTTTTATCTTATACAGTTACAGGGCATGGGAGAGGTGGGAGAGAGGGGCAAGGTACTAAAATAGCGACTACTGTACTTTTCTATAGGCATGCTTTCTTAAAATGTTCATTTTGAGGAAGAAGGCAGGGTAGATTAGTTAGTTAGAACTTATAGTCTAGCTAAATCAGAGGTGTATAGCTTTTGTAAGTAGTGTGCTCACTTCATCAGATGCTGTGAGGAGACTGTAGGAAACAGCTGCTAAATAGAAAGCAATGCCGCAATTCCCCTCTTTTCCTCTTTCTTTTCCTACCCTCTGTATTCAAATCACTGCTGATGAAGTAAGCCCACTGCTTATGAAAGCTTATACTATACAGTTTTGATCTAGTTAGTTTATAAGGCGTAAACCTACCCTGCCTTCTGCCTGACAACAGTTAGCTCTAAATAAAGCACCCAGAATGTTATGAGTATCAGCATCCCCATAATGGAAAATAGTGGCAGGGGTGCTTTAACTAAAGCTCACTGAATGAGCTTTAGTTAAAGTGCTCCTGCCACCATTTTCCAACATGGGAACAGTGATACACGTGATGCTCGAATCTACTGGAACACAGTAATTACCACACTGCAGCAGACTCGATTGAGTCAGCTCTGAGAAGCTGTAATTACAGCGCATCAGAGCAGCATGTGTATAGGCATCTTTAATGACCTACTGGAAGGTACTAATGTGATATATTGAAGACAGGGATAAAGGAAACTTTATAGAATAGACTAGCAATAATCACATCAGGAGGATCAAATTGCTTCTCTGAGTTCCAGAACTGATTAGGTTCTAGGACCTAGGCTATGAAATTGTGTTAGGAACCTGATTTCCACCCCTGATCCCTCAAGTTAGAGATTTTTGGAAATGCAGTTTTAGTTTGATTTGGCCTAGCTTATCAGTAGGGGGGGTTATTTCAAATACTGTACTTATTCACATACCACACTGTCCGAGGAGGACACAAGCAGGGGGCCTAGAGCCCTCTCCCGTGGCAGGACCCGAGGCAGGGTAGACCCAACTTGACAAGAAAGAGAAAAGCCCTGAGGGCAGGGCTCTTTTAGGAGAAGCGGAGCTGGACGAGCCATGCAGGGATGGATCGCCCATGCAGTTCATCATCTGCTTTTATTACTGGCTGGGGATGGTGCAGGCAGATGACATCACCAGAAAATGCCACCTGGCTGATTTAAAAGCCAGCGGTGGGAAAATAGCTAGGGGAGCAGCACCAGACGGTAAGTCTGCTCCCCAAGCTATGCACAGGCTGTATTGGCAGCCTGGAGAGAACCCAGACAAAGACCCAATAGAGGGGTCCAGGACCAATTGAAGAAAGCACTATGCTGGCCTGGCAGGGCAACTGGGCCAGGGAGGATGGCATTGAGGAACCTTAGAGCTGCAGACACTGGACCTGTGAGTGGGGTGGGCTGAGGCCCCATGCCCCAACTTTTCCTTTTTTGTCTTGATTTGTTTTGAGTTATCCCAGGGCCCTGAAGCAGGGAAAAGGGTCATGAGCAAACCCGGTAGGTCAGGGGGAGTCAAGACAGTGCAGCAGATGGCTACACAGTGAGGGAAGACCTGGCGCTTTGTTAGGGACTATCCAACATCCCATGGTCATCCCGTGTAGAAGGAGACTGGGAGACGAGCAGGGTGAAGAGAGGACAGGTGAAGACATCAGAGGATGAGCCGGCGATCCATCATTTGGACGTCTTGAGAGCTGGCGCATGGCTGGGGTATAGGGGAGGTGGAGCCCCAAGAACGCCTGCTAAGGGCAGTGCCTGGTCCCCAAGGAGCTACGAGAGAGAGCCCCACCACTAAGAAAAAAATCAAGTTGTGGCAGGAGAGTATTGGGATCTCCTTCAGGGTGAACGTGACCCAACATCCAGGTCAAAGGAACACACCCTGTGTCTGGCACTGGGTGCATGCTCCAAAGCAGCAAGAAAGTACCTACATGTGGCCAGGTGGGTGCAAACACTCACCAATTTTCTTGGAAATTAGTCATCAAAAATTTGGGCAGGGGTATCTTAAGTGAGAAAAGAGATTCATATGTTGTAAGGGAGGCAAGGGAATAGTGGCTGGCAACAACTCAGCCAAACCTAAATGCTCTGGCTGCATGGAGCAGGGGCAGAGCCCTGTAGTCAGTATCATTCCCTCTCAACCTGGTGCAGGACCAACAGAGCTACAGGTTTAACTCTTTCACAGTTGGTGCTGAATTGGCAGTAGCAGTGCTGGTAGAACACCAGGGAGAGGGCAGCTTATGATGGGACTCCACCCAGGCTTCATGAGGCTGAAGGGTCCACCCTGACTAGCTGGTGCTGTAGCAAGAAAGACCCTGGAAATGTCCTTTTTTTTTCTTCATTTCACTATTCCAAAACAAGGTGCATGTCTTATTTGGGGGGTAAGAGGGTATGCAAATAAATATAGCATACAACCTCCACACCACTGGATTATTTTTCCCTTTGCAAGTGTTGGGGTACAGGAAGGAATCTGGGCCTGCAGTTTTTATAGGGAATCCATCCAATGTGTATATTCAAGGGGAAAACTCGAAGGTGGGATTTTATCTTATCTTATTTTCATTAATATTCCATTTTCCTAAATTCTCTGTTTACTGTTCAAATCCATGTGTTTTTATTGGTTCCTAAGTACTTGCCTGTTTACAAGACTGAAGGAAGTGTAACTTGATTCAAGTGCTAGTGATCCTCTCACTTGAACTTAGTACCTCAGCTGTCCCTTCCCAAGTAGCCCATCAAGTGTAAATGCATCTGTTGTCCTAATTGGTTACCTCAACTCCTTATTAACTGGAATGGCTGGTAAGGCCTTATCTGGAGAACTGTGTCTAGTTCTGGGCATCACACTTCAAGAAAGATGAGGACCAATCAGAGAGTCTAGAGGAGAGCAACAGGAAGTATTAGAGTATAGAAAATTTGATTTATGAAGAAAAATGGAAATAATTGGGATTGCTTAGTCTAGAAAAGAGAAGACTGATGAGGAGATAGGATAATAGTCTTCAATTATATAAAAAGTTACTGCAGAGGAAGGTTATAAAGTGTTCTCAGTATCCACTGAAGGAAAGACAAGTAGTTATGAGCTTAAATTATAAAGATATTTAGGTTAGACATTAAGAAGAGCTTTCTAAGTGTGAGGATAGTGAAGCACTGGAATAGAATATCTAGGGAGATGATGGAAGGAGCAGGGAGTACAAGTATTTGTTAGGATGAGCTAGGTACATGTTTCAAGATCCCTTGCATCCCTATTTTTCTATGATTCTAACTGAGGCCATGGTTAAGCATAATTTAATTTTATGCATTTTTATGTATGTGATCCTATTCCCACTGAAGTCAGTGGCAAAACTCTCAGGCACACAAATGGTGCAGGATCCAACCCTCCTTTAATACAGAATTGGGGTAACCAGTTATGATAACAGATGCTTTAACAGAATCTTAGAAAAGTAGGGGGGAAGGGACCTCCAGAGGGTCACCTAGTCTAATGCCCTATCTAACCTATTAGCAGAACTACATAGTCAACCCTGAAACAACTGCAAGACATAACACCTTAACCTGCCATAGGTAAAGCAGGGGGACCACAGTGATTAAGGACCTGCTGCTGCAAAAGTAGTTAGAATATGTCTGAGAGACTCAAGTATCCATTTGTACTTGATGGGGTACTAAGAGGGGACAATTGAGCTTTTAAGGTGATATTAACCATTTCTGTGACTTTCCAAGTCGGATATTTATTTCAGTAAAGATCTTAATCTTACTGGGTATTAGGCTGCCTCATAGATGCTCTGCAGAGGTGTCTACCTGAAGCTCATTGCAAGGTCCAAGCATTTGGCAATAACAGGAGATTATGTTTTACTTGTATCTTTTGGGAGATGTTGTCCAATATTTTTGTTTGCTTTTTTTACTGTGCCACTCATTTTGCATTTCACCAATCTTACATTTGCATATATTCTCCCAAATAACCCATTATTTTCATTGTAATTTGTATCTGTTTTTTTAAAACCCACCAGAGCTGTTGCCATGCAGAAAAATAATAAAAATTGAATAGAAGTCTATAATTACAACATTAGTCTGTAATTATTACAAACAAAATACAATACTGTACCAAGCAACAAAATAGGAAAAGGATTTTAGTATAAACACACAAGCATGCGCACTCGCTCGCTCACTCGCTTTCTCTCTGTTAAGTAACAATATCCATCTGACTTTAAACTAAGAAAAGCAAGAAAATCCTGAGCCAAGATTTCCCTGTCTGACTGATCTCTCTCTTTGGGATAGCACTGTTGAATGAGAACACAGCCTTTTTCTGAGTATCTTACAAATCACTTGACCCAGTGAATGTTATGGGTGGAATGAAAAGTCCTTTCATTATTGTCTGTTAATCTTTTGTGCTTAAAAATAAAGAACATAGCAGGTCAGCAGGCCATTAGACCTTCCACACTCACAACCATTAAAGATGCTCACATCTGTCCTATAGTTAGAGTTAGCAGAAGCAAGAGTGAAGGTGTGATATGGAATATGAAAGAATGTTGAGCTGGAAAATGATGATCACTATAAAAAGCCTGCCGTGGCCTGCTATGGTCTAGTCTTCAAGTTGGCAAACTCGTGAAAATATTTAGGTGTTTCAGGAACTTGTGTGGCTCTCATTCATACAGGATTTGTGTCTATGTTAGTCTTCAATGGATTGAACATTGTAGCAGCCCTGTGAGAAAGGGAAGTAAGTGAGGGACAGAGAGGCCAAAGGTTAACATTTTAAAAGAAATTAGTTTCCTAACTGGTAGCATCACCTTGGAAGGGCCTAAAAGATATTTAAGTATTTCAGAAGCCTGGCTCTGTTTGGCTAGGATCACAAGTAATAGGCTAGTGCTGGGAAAACTGGACCATATTTCCACTCTGGGGAAAATGGGAAATATTTTTATTAGATAGCTGTTGTGTTTGAAATATCTTGTGAAGCTTTCCATTTTTCCTTTAAATGGTTCTAAATAAATATGTATATATTTGAATTCATTTTAGATTGTGATATTACTGATGGATGAGAGGGGGTAAATGGGACAATGAATAAAATCACTTTTGTTTCAGAAGAGATTTTCCACTCAGGGGAATCACTGCTGAATAACTCTGCCAGTCAGTTACTTCTATGTAGACAGGCTTTTTACTTCAAAAGCAAAACAGTTATTTCAGAATAAAGGTATTTTTATTTTGAAACAGAGCATCCATACTGCAAGTTATTTGGGCAAAATTGTAGCAGAATAGTGTACATCAGAGTAGGTGTACTGGTCCATCTCCCTAATGACACTGATGGTTTGGTCTCTGCTCCATTCCAGGGATGACATAGTTATGTGCTACTCTCCAACTCAGGACAGATTGTGAAATCACAATCAGGCTCCAAATCCTTGAAAGAAAAATAATCCTAAACTTGCTTTTTTATTTTTTTTAATGGGAATTCAAAGGAAGGCTTGCTCTGAAGATACCAATCAACGTAACTTTCTTTAAGCAAGCATGTTTTTATTTCAAATGATAATAGTAATTAAAAAATACAGATTTGAGGAGCCTGAGCAGATTAGTTAAAGAGCATTTCAGGATTATAAAAGCACTTCTAGTTGCATCAACCAGATGCCATTTCAAACGCTGCTGTTTAGATTAATTAACTGAGTTCAGGACACCACATATATTAAAACCGCTAGCTGTACCATCCGTCCTCCCCCACAACCCTTTGTAATTTGTTATTAAAATCTTAGCCAATTAGAAAAACACAATGTATTAAGTAAAACAGCACAGTGAACCAATCAAAAGTAATTACTCAACCTAGGATTCAGTTATATGATTTATGGCAGCAATTAAGTGGTTTTAAAATGCTGCATAAAGGTGTAGTATGGTTGAAACATTTTTTCATATATATTGTATACAGAATATATATGCTTATGTGCTATATGTTAAATGGCCAATATTAATTGCTTTTTCAGAAATGCTTCAAATCAAGTATTAGGCAAAAGATCATTAAAGCAGGATATAATTGATGTGAAGAACTATCCTAGTTAAGAAATACAGATATAATATACTTCAGATTTTGTATAAGAGCAATTCTGTCTTTCTAATAAAGATATGTAATTACTTTAATAGAATATAAAACTATTTTATAAAAGAGTAGCTTTTAAATTATTTTTCTTACTCTAGCAGAGACTGACATTACTTTGCTGAGTACAATGCAAATGCATTTCTCAGCATATTAATAACGTTCTATTTCTGCTTTAAAAGCTGGAATAGAAGATTCATGTATTTAATTCTGAGCGGACATCATATACATTTAACCCCAAATAAAAATATTTAAATATAGGTTAAGGACTATTTGATCAAACATAGTATTGCATATGCATCTAGTCTGTGTATATGCATATGTATATATGGTATATAAGATAAATACACCTTAAATATATCAATATAAGATAAATATATAATAAAAATATATATTTATTATATATTCTTCTTACTGGGCATGGAGGACTGTGATTTAACTTGAACCAGGAAGGGGTCTGGGATAGAAGTTTCATAAACTGGTTTGACCCAAATCAGTTAAGTCTGATGCTACATTCAACCAGGTTCATCTTAAACCAGTTTCAGCCATTTTGAAACTGGTTTATGTGCATTGAGCTTCTGTTCTGTTACAGGTTTAAACTAGTTTCTGATCACTTAAACTTCTGTCCGTAACCAAAATAGCTGAAACAAGTTTAAGATAAACCTGGATGGATATAGTATCATAATTAATTGATTTAAGGTAAACTGATCTATCTCATTTCTGTCCCAGATCCTATAGCAAATAAAGTTTAGTCATAGTCCTCCAACATACCAGCATGCTTTGTGGCCCCAGCTGTTAGCTTTAGTGAGCTTTGCAGCCTGCCCCCCAGCTGTAACAGAACTGTGGCACTAAAGCCTCTACTTCCCAACCAGGCCTGTGGGCAGCATGGGGGTGCAGGTGAGGGGGATTGACCCCTGCTCAAACCTTGACTTCCCCAGCCAGGGTCTGACAAGTGGTTGGGGGGAAGCCCCCAAGCCCAGGCTTTCCCTAATCCCTCCCTTCACAGCCTGGCTTTGCTGGCTGGGAACGTGAGGGCCCTGCCCCCTTGTCAGTCCCCAGCCTGTCAGCCAAAAAGGGGTAGATGGCAGGGTGGGGAATGGATCTCTGGCCCCTCTTAGAGCAGGGCCAGCGCTGGAGCTGGGCCATTCCTTCTTTCCCACCTCCCTGCAGCTGACTGTGTGGGTGCTGGTGAGGGGGTGGGGCCCTTATGTTCCCAGGCTGTGGGAGCTGAGAGGTGTTTATGAGTACCCCAATCCTTCTGACAGTGGTCAGTGTAGGCATTTATTTGCCTGTCTTGGCCAAGGGAAGACTGACCATCAGTTCAGGTTGGTATTTGTTCAATCTATGCAGTTTAGAAAAAACAGTGTATATTGAATCAATTCCACCTCAGGCTTTTTGACTGTCTGTACTTCGCCTAAGAGAGCAGGCAAAGATGTGCATGTTAGGTCTGTGCAAAGCAGCAAGTATTCAATTTGGATTTGGCCAACTTGGAGGGACAGTGATTCAATTTGGTGATTCAAGTCACTGTCCCAATTCGATTCTGCCAGTTTGGATTTGGAGATTTGCTGCCAATTCGGAGATTCAGCCATAGACTATAATGGGGAATCACTAAAATCCTTTCAAGATCTGACAATTGTTGGGTTTGGAACTAAGAGGAGATGAAGCCAGTTGAGAGTAACACTGAGTGACTCGGTCAGGGACAGGACTCATGGAGCTATGGCATGAATGACTAAGATACGGTCCATGGGGTAAATTCGGCCCATCATGTGGGGCTCCCAAGGTTTACAGAAATTTGATGATGGGGGAGCAGTGTCCAGATGAATTGGTCACCACTGAGCAACAAGGAAAACAATAACTACAATCATTCTATAGCTGTCCCTATTTTTCCTTTATGTCACAATGTAATTGTCACTGGTAGGTGTTACAGGGCTTCAGGCCCTTTTTGATTGGTGCCTGGCCCCCAGCGACATTAGGGTGAGATCTGGATTCATCATGACCAAGATGGTTCCCGTGCTCCTCATACTTTCCTACCACATCTTTGATATTCATTGTTCTTTTTCTTGGGAGGCAGTTCCCTGTAGGTGGCCTGAGGAGATCTCAACCCTGGGTTTCTTCCTGGGGCTCCAACCTCCCCTTTACCCCACCCTCACCACATCCACAGCCAGGGGTGGACTTTGCTCTCTGTAGGTCTTACGCTGGGGTGATCCTGCCTCATCCATGCCACCTGCATCCCTGGGTCGGGTCGTCTTGACCATCACTCTTCCCAAGGCTGTCCTTTGCCTTTAAACTGTGGCCTGGACAACTAAACACACCCTGGTCTCGGGTTAATTGTAACTTAAAAGAAAGCTGAACATAAGAGGTCAGCGTCCGCTGACGGGCTCCTGGGATCTTGTCTCCCAGGGGTCTTCGATCTCACTGATGACTCAACCATCCCTCTCTGCCTAAGAGGTGTTTGGAAGGGTCGGCTGCCCTGTTTCAGGACCCTGCTGGCCCTTTCAGGCAGCCCTCCCCTTGGGTCCACGTCCCTTCCCCCTTTGAGCCTGCCTGACCTGTGGCTAGGCTGCTTGGGTCCCACCAACTGGCATTGCCTGGGTCTCCCACGCTGGACTCTGGTCTCCCACACCTTCCTACTGGCCGGGCTGCCTGAGGGTGTCAGCAGCCCCTCGCTGCCCCTCCCTGGCATGTCACCTGGGTGTCCTGTTAGGATCATGGCCCTTCTCCTGGGCGTCCCAGGGGACTGCTCTCCTCCAGGGAGCTCCCTAGCATCTCCCTGCTCCCGGGGCTTGAGCTCCCTGTCCCACCTGCCAGCATTCTTCGCCAGATGCTCAGCCTCCTTCCTCTGCATCCAGGGCTCTTGCTCCCTGGCTCTGCAGCTGGTGTCTCCCTGCTGGTGTATCTCTCCGTTCTCCCCGATGCTTCCCCAGCTGTGTTCCGGCTGCCTTTTGAGCGGCCCATGCTTCGCTGAGGCCACGCCTCTGGCACCTACCTATTCACAGGGTCAGGCAGCTCCAGAACTGCTGAGCCTGCATCGGCATCTCTCTGCATCTGCCGCTTATCTTTGCCCCTGCAGTGAGTACTGGGGGGCATCAGGAGGGGGTCTGAGGTGACTTAGGGGGGCTTTTGCCTCCTTTCTCACAGTGATATTGGGCTTTCTATTGTTCACTGTTAGTATCACTACATCACATAGTCTTTACCCAAGTTGAGAGTTATGGAGTCTCTTGGGAAAAAGAGCTCATAAGTATCATAACTGTGTAGTCATGGGTAGAAATGAGGCCCCTTATTATGTGTAGAGACTTAGGCACATATTTAATTTACTACATTTTTATGCACATGATCCTACTGCCACTGAAATCAGTGGTAAAGTTCTCAGCAGCTCAGAATAGAGATACGCTACTCTGTGTAGCGAGAACACTGATAAAGCTCTATGTTGTGTCTGCCACAATGTCATAAATAATGAGGGTGTTGTAAAAAACTGCCACTAGCATATGTGCTTTGACACAAGTCTCTATAGCTGTGACTGTGACCAATTTTATACATAGATTGATGGGGACTTATAAATGGGCCTAGTTGGATATTTCTCAGCATCATCTCCAGAAAGTGGAGATACTTCACAAAGGAGTTTCTGTTAGTGATACCAGAAACACATACTTGCCAGTGTGATACTGTAATATTATTTATGAAATCCAAGTGATATTTCTGGGGCTGAGGTTACACGCCATCTGGTTTATGGATACACAAAGGTATTATTCCAAGTCTGAACCTAACTAGTTCAAGAAGAAGCTCCAGCTGCCCTCCTGATGGGAGAATTGATTTAGATAACATAAAACAAATGTTCTTCCTCTCCCACACAGAACTAGGGCTCATTTTCAGGAACAAATTTGAATTGTGGCTTTCTTCTTAGCTTCTGCACTGGTCTTAAATTCATTATTTCCTTTCACATATCTTTGTAGTTTTTGGAATACCAGACCAGTTTTATGACTCCAAAAGACAGATTGGTTTAAATAGGCTTTGGAGAATTATACAAATTGTGTATCTGCATTGTCTCATCTGAAATAACCCCTCAAATGTTGAGGTTGCTAGAGCTAATTTTAAGGAAAGCAGTACAGATTTCTATCATATTGGTAGCTGAATTGCAACAATGACTTTGTACACAGGTATTTTTAGAGTAAATCAAATAGGAATTATGCCTCTAGACCAGCATAACAATCATAGATGAATAAAAGATAATCAACACTGAAAAAAGGAACCTCATTCTCTGTGTTTACTCTCAGCAATTCATGCACACAGAGATATAGTTAGATAACAACTACTGTATATTATCAGACTCATGAAAAAGTGCCATTCAATTGCATGTTTTTCAAGATATTCAGTCTAGCAAAATTAAAAATATTATTAATTAAAAGTATGTGAATACATTTGAATATATTACTTTTTTGAATCTTTACTGTTATTATCTCCATAGTCTTATTTTAGAGAATTTCATGGCTATGCAGTAATCCTGTTTGGTATTAGTAGAAGAAAAAGCAGCAAAGGAATTAGGAAAGGAAGATGCTCAATTAATTAGAAGGGTATTAGTTCCTGCTCCTAATTAAAATCAAACTAAAATAGGAATTTGACAGGTGTTTGGCCAGAAAGGAAGATTTAGACACTTTTTTTAACCTCTGGGGAAGTGATTTAAAAAAAACCAACCAAAACTCCCCTCCACCTTGAAAGGCATTTTGAGGGCATTTCATAATAGCTTTTATCTTGTTTTTCAATAAATTATCTTTCACAGTATTTGCAATGCATGTTTTTACCTCCAATAGCTCTTCTCTTACATTCAGTTCTTCTCATATACCATTGGTCAACTAGTATTCTTTTTTTCATTTTCGTTTTTAATTTTCACAGCTTTGTAAAATCCAGTTTGTTTTTTGTTGTCATTTTTATCAACTTATTTCATGTCAGAGTGAAAGAGCTGAACTCTAGCCATATTGTCCTTCTCCTGCATCACAGTTCCTGAGAATGTATTTGGGGCAGGAAAACTGTGTGAAGATCCCATTGTCAAGACATCCCTACATCAGCCTGTCACAGAGGTAGACATGATTTCTACATGTGAAAAAAGCTGCAGGCCCACTCAAGGCCTGGGAATTCATGGAAAAGTTCTGTACCTTTACTAAAGCTCTATTCAGCCCAACAGTCACCATCTGTTACTGCAGAAACACAGCTTCAGTGAAGATCCACAGCTTCTGGCTAAAGTTTTGGAAACTAACCATGGAAAACCATATTATTTTTGTAGATCCTCAGTTGAATCAGATGAGAGACTATGTGAATCTCCCCACAGCCCTATTCCACTGTCTACTCTTATCTTATAATTTCCACCATAATTCCTAGTACAGAGCTATGGAAGGTGTTCTGGAGGTACAACGCCACCAAAATATTTCATATTTCTTCCATGCCTTTTTGTATTAATGAATAAAAATTTTAGACTTGATTCACATTTCAAATGGTTTCCTCAGAATGGTTCCCAAACATGTCCTTTAGTTCCTAGCCCCATGCTGCTTCAACTTGGGGGTATGTTGCTTCATCTCATATGTTTTTAATATTCATTTTACACTATTTATTTTTGTTGTGTTGTAAGTGTTTACTTCTTAAGGTATGCCAGTCAGTTCTTCAGACAATGACATTCTTCTTCCCTAGTTTGTCCCATATAAATGGGGTCGCTCTTGTGGTTCCTGGCTCTCCACCCACTTCAGTCATACATATATTCTTCTTCCAACTCCTTCTCTCTCATGTCCCTTTCCACTATATCTCTCCATCTCACCTTTGGTCTTCCTCTTTCCCTTCTCCCTGGTAGCACCATTCTGGTAACTTCTTTTCCCATGTATTTTTCCAGACTCCTTTGAACATGCCCATACCATGCCACTCTTCTCTCTTGTACTTTTTTGGATTTCTCCACTACCTTCACTGATCCTCTGAGGTAAGTATTCCCCAATTTAACCATCTTCATCACTCCACACATCCATCAGAGCATTCTCATCTCTGTCACATTCTTGAGTTTTCTTCAGGGGCCATGCCTCTGCTCCATACAGTAGAGCTGGACACATGCATCTTGGAGACTTTCCACTTCAGCTTCACTGATACTTTCCTGTTGCGTAATATTCCTGTTGCCAACTTCCAGTTTGTCCACCCTGCTGTTATTTGGCGGTACAACTTTTCATCTAACTCTGCATTCTGCTGAACATTTGAGCCCAAATATTTGAACTTCTCAACTTTTTAAACATGTTTTTCATTAATTATCACATTTCCAACATCAGGTGCCTCAGAGAAATTACAGTGCATATATTCCATTTTGGATCAACTAATTTTCATTTCTCTTCTCTGTAGCAATTCTGTCCATTGGTCCAATCCAGCTTGCAGTTCCTTTAGACTCTCACTGCAAATGACCATGTTGTCCACAAACATCATATTTCAGGGTGATTTCCTTCTTATTTGTTCAGTAAACACATCCATAATGGGCTTGTGTAGATGAAATGAGAGGCGTGCATGCACGACAGTTTAAAGTGGACTAAATGCTTTTGCACCACTTCAGTGGTGTCTGTGTTTGCATGCCTCAGTGGCATACTGTGCATTAATTCCAGCCGGTGTAGGAAATTTGGCAGCGTAATGCACCTTAAATGACTTAGGGCAAAGCAAACGAAAACTCCTTTGAGGAGTTTTAGTTTGCTGTCCCTACAGCCGCGGAGCGAAGCACCGGGATCCATACAGCTCCACGGCTCTGCAGGAAGCCCTGCAGGCAGCCTGGCAGCAGCCTAGGAAAGCAGGCTCCGCCCAAGAAAAGTGGTTAGCTTGATCTTTCCCCCGCCCCGCTTGGAGCCTCCCTGCCTGCCTGAGCTGAACAGGGCCCCAGTGCTTCCTTCTATGGCTGTGGTGCCCCCTAGGACTGCCTGAGCCGGGTGCCTGTGGGTGGGTGCCACCTGGGGAGAGGCGGGGGCACAGCTGCTGTGGAGGGAAGCACCAGCACCCCCTTGCAACCCAGGGACCGCTCCACCTGCTGGCAGCTCGCCCTCCCATCCCCACCAGAGAAGCAGGTTAAGTCAGCGGTGTGTGTGCATGACATGGGGGTTTAGTCAGCCCTAAATTGAAGCAGTGCTATTTAAAACCCACTGCATCAATTTGGGGCCCCCGTTTCGTCTACACACGTCCCATGATTGCAAACAGGTACAGGCTCAATGCTAACTCTTGATGTATGCCCATCTTCACCTCAAAACTCAGAACTCAAAAGTCTCCTATTTCTCTTTACTTTGGGAAACAATATGGAATTCAGACAATGCCATTCAGGGTCCTTTAATTGCATTCCAAGTTGTTTCTTGAAGTAAAGAGAAATAAACAACTTTAGAAACTTGTCAAGATTTCAGTAAGCGCTGGTTAGACTAGAATTTAAATAATCTTCTGTATTCAATGAAAATTGTTTAGAAAGGTAATACTTTTTAATAATAGAAATAAGATCAATGTATAATAAAATAATTACAAATTTTAAAATCATGATTACTGATTAAACATAATAAAGTAAATTAAGTAGTATCTGGTATATCCTGAAGTTTTTAGCCATAATTTTCTTAGCCAAGTACTGGTATTCTAGGGCCTTTTTACATAAAAGCTGCCATACTGGAGGAGAGCTATGTCATCATCTCGTGTATGCTATCTTCAAGAGTGGCCAGCATCAGATGGTTCAGAGGATGGTGCAAGAAAACTCACAAGAGGCAAACAGCTAGTTACCAAGCCCTGAAGCACAACATTGTATAACCCTTTCAATTTTTTGTTAGAACCTATTGTTAAAACTTTGGATATTTTTGTCTAATCTTTATTTGATTTTTACTAATATCTTGGCCTCAGTGGCATCCAGTGACTGAGTTCCAATGACTTATGAGTGAAAGAAACTCTTAGTAATGAAAGGAGCCAAAAGGACCATCTCTATTTTTCTCCGTCTAAGACCTGATCTGACAAAGCAAGTGAGTAGTAGCATTTACTTTGTTGGACCAGGGTCCTACTAAAATTAAATTTGGGGCTCTGATGGAATTAAATTAGCAGATTAGAAGATGTAGTAAAATTTATGCTGTGCAGAACATTATAGAACTTAAATTGATTAAAATTCTATTTCAGTTATGTGTCAAAAATAAAAGGATTGTCCTAGAAATCAGTAGTTGAGATCCATTTTAAAGTTACCTTTGCATGTATATTAACAAGGATAAAACTTTATAACTTATGAAGTTTTTATTCATCTTGCAGGAATTCCAATCAGGGATTGTGATATTGCCTATCTCTGTCCAAAAAAAAAAAGGTGTCATTGATAAGTTTCTTAGCAGCAGACAACTTGAAAATTATAAAGGGATTACAGAGGGCTTGTGGTGGCAAATAGAAGCTTTAACAACAGTTTAACTCATTTATGTTCAGCTCAGTGAAAACCTGAAACAGTGAATGCAACTGATTGTGTAATATTTGATGCCAAGATAGGAAAAAAAGACTACCAGGTAGAAGGGGAGGTCCACTTTTGAAGATGCTGCACACAGACTTTTCCAAATCTGTTCGCTCCATGTCTGGATATAAATGTATGGAAAATAAAAGTTTTATGTATCTTGGAGGGGTTTTGCAGGAAGGAACATCTACTTTCAGCCTGGAAATGATGTTACTAATTTCAGTAGTACTGATGCTGTCATTAGCTGTACCTTCTGAAAATAATTTTATTTCTGCAGGAAACAAAAGCTTGTGATAGCTTTTGTTGTTGTTGTTGGCTAATACAAAAAAAAAAAAAATACAAATTAAAAAAAATACTTTTACAGCTTTCCCATTATTTGTTCTGGGAAAACATAATAAAGCCACAGCTGGCAGGCACTTATTTTTTTCTTAGCATTTAATAATAGAATTAATTGGTAAGTGGAAAGCTTGCAGCCCTTTTTCTGCTGTACATTGCCCTCTACTATCATTATGAATAGATGTTAGATTCCAAGCTAATTGTAATTCATTAAATAAAAAAGAAAAATATTTGAATAATCAAAGATCAAGGCTGTTTTTTCTTTCAGTGACAGGAAATTTTAGAGTTGCATAGAGTCAATAAACTCTGGAAAAGGTACAGTTAGCTTGAGAAATGTACGCCATTGACAGATTACCCTGATAATATGGCCCCAGCCATGGCATTGTTTCTTTTTGACAACACTCCTTTGAATAATATTTCAGCTAGGCTTGGGGGTAATAGTGGCTCTTGTTGTCATTATTCTAAAAAACTAAAGTTAGTAGTGTTTAGAATGATCAGTAGCAGTTTCGGCTGAGTTGTCTACAGTAGGTCATGCACACTAATCCATTCCCATTAGAAAGATTTATCATTTAGTCACTATACTTATGCAACAGGATTCTAATGTTGCAGTAAATACCTGGCGGCCAGCTTTGTATTAGAAATGGGTGAATTCCTTCTGATAAAATGATGAAGAGTTGCATTTATTTTTTGTCCAGATGAGAACCAAATGGGCATCTATTATTATTTTCAACACAGAGCTGAGCCCCTCTGCTTTTGTAGCTGGGGTCTCAAAGTATCAAGCTCAGCAGGTGAACTGATATAATGGGGATGGGTATGGTACCTGGACAGAACAAAGCCACTTATTTTGGGATTTTCTCAACTCCACATTCTGCACACTTCCTTCTTAGATTTCTTCTCCCTGTTGGTGATGCTCTCTGTTGGATTTCTAAAAATCCTAGCTTCAGGGATACTAACTGATGTATTAATCTTGTTGTAACTTGTTCTATCTTTCCAATTAATCTTGGGAAATATCCTTTTTCTCTGGTAAATTATTTACAGAAAATCATCAGATTCCTGTGCCCACTACATTCTAGAAGATGATTTTCATCATGCACTACAATTTTGTAAACCATTATAAAGCACAAAATAATTAAAAGCAATATCCAGCAAGTTCTCCCTTTGCTTTCTGTGTATATGCAGGTAGGAGAATATGCCTGTTAAACACATGTATAATGTTTGCTGAATTAGTTAAGCTCAGCACCCAACCAAATCACAGTCTGTCAATTTTTCACCCCACATTGGCAGGCAAGTTTCTTTGAATAGATGTGATATCTTTTATTAGGTCAACTGATTAACTGGGAAAAGACTCTTGGCTAGCTTTCCAGTACAATCACCCTTCTTCATGCATAGGGAGTCTCTACTGTTCTGAGACTCCAAGGAATTAGAGAAGCTAGGAGTGTGAAAGGATGTCAGTGAGAATGTAAATGGGTAGAAATTAGGAAAACAAAAGGTAGAACAGGGATGGGAGGAGGGAAGAAAGCCAGGGGGAAAAAAGCAAAAGGCGAGTAAGGGAGACATTATAGTAGTTTGTGGCCCATTTATTTTCCAAAGAGTTTTTACAAGTTTATATGGGGAAAATGAATCACAGAAGTCTTATGAAATCACTGAATCTTGAGATCCTGACTTCAGGATTTTAATGCTGGATTTTCAATGTACATAAGTGATTTAGGAGCAGTACTTCCACTGACTGACCCTGACCTCTTTGTGAATATTTTCTGCCCCATGGGCAACTGGTGCCACCTTAGTCGGGGGGGCATATGTCTCCCCAGTGACCAGTCAGCAACCAGGGGAGGAGGGGCCCATGGCCAATCTCACCAACTGGGGCGGGGGTCCCCCACAGCCGATTGTGCCACTTGGAAGTGGCCGATCATCTGGCGCTCTCACTCCCCGGCCGGCGCTCACGGAGGGGGGCACCAGCACTCTCACCTGCCCCGCTTCCCATCACCTAAGCAGGGAGTGTGGCTTGTTAGGGGGTGCACCAGTGCTCTCAGGGGGTGCACGTGCACCCGCATGCACCCCTGTGCATCACCACTGTTCTGCCCCTGGAAAATAATGTGAAATAATTGGTAGTAGCCTACTCCTGCTGTCACTTCAAGAATTATTTAAAAAATCATATTAGCTGCAACCAAGGAGCAAAAATAAAAAACTTAAGCAAGTAGTAAATCTGGAATGTTATAGTTATAGGTAAAAGACTAGATTGTCATGATTACCAGGTTTACAGGGCTGGCTTAAAAATACTGTGAAGTCTTCTGATATTAAAGTATTTGTTTTAAAATAATTATGTAAACCTTATCAGAGGAAGGGTCTGCCTGACCTACTTCACCCTGATCATGTTGGCAGTAAGTCCCTTCATTCCCCTGTAGTTATACTGGCAGAATGGTAAGAATGGTAGCCGTTGGGAATCCATATCTTCATTTTCAATGGGAAGCAGCTGTAGCCGGAAGAACTCAGATCTGCTTCACAATTCTGAGTGGGTGCAGCAAGAATGGAAACTCATAATTTCTTCATATCCCTCTACTGGTGGCATACTGACAGTTATCATCTTGTTCATCTCCTTGCCATATCCTGAGCAGAGGAGGAACAGATGACAATTACTTTAGGAAGCAGTACCTAATATCTAAGAACTAATAATGAGAATTATTATTAAGGATGCCTAGCATATATAGAATCTTTGGGTCTCCAGCACCCAGGGGCCAATGCTTGCACTTGCATCCCCCTCCCCCTTCTCATAGCGATACTTAAAGTCATGTTGCACGATAAGAACTCTGAAGGGCCTGGTTGGCAACCCCCCAGGCCAGCATCCAGGGGCTATGGCCCCTGCACTTTAAAAAAATGGAGTTCTTCAGTTGCAGACAGATATGCAGCTCCTCACATGCCCTCCAGCTTGAGCACTTCAATATTATTGCAGCTGCTTGCAGCAGCGAGCTCTCCAGCCAGGGTAGTGTTGGGGAGGGGGTGGAGGGGAAGAAAGGGAGTTGCTGTGTCCTGCAGCTCTGCTTCCTTTTGCTTGGGGATGAAGGAATGAAGCAGATTGACAGTGAGCCTCTGTAGCCCCCACTCTGCAGCAAAGCTGATCGAACACTGTGTGCTCAACTTTTGTTTCCCTAGAATGCACCTCTGCTGGAACTAGGAGAGTTGTTGGGGGAGTGGGGCCTCCAGCTTCATGGATCTGGTAGAGAGTGGAGAGTAGGGGTTGTTTCAAGGGAGAGGAGGTGGAGCACAAAGGAGAGCACTCATTGACAGTCTACCCTGTTCTTCCACTTCCCTCTGAAGAGGGGGTGAGAGTGGAGCATGGTGGGATAGTGCAGGGTCATACCCTCCTTTATCACTCTCCACAGAGTGTGCAAATGTAAGAAGCAGCATTTCATTTTGAAGCACTTGTAAAGAGTAGTTGTTTCCTAGTGGGTTAGTGAACACTGTCTCCATTTTTGGAGTACTGCAAGGAGTGCATACATCTGTTTACCCTCTAAAGCACTTCAGATGTTATTTACATCTATCAAAGGCCATAGCTAGGTTTTCTGTGGCCACTTTTGCCATTATTTAGGCGTACTTAGGCTTACTTATTTTCAACTTTCCCCCAGTTGCTAATGTTTAATTGGCAACTCACTCTTGAACGTAACATCTACATTTGGCCTACTCCACTCCACTTACTTGCTTCTGCTACTGCCAGGCAACTAAGGTGCCTGCAGATCTGCTAAGATGCTGCTCTGGTGTGCTGTAATCACAGTGCATTGTAGACTCAATTAATTGAGTCTGCTGGAGCGTGCTACATAGTGTGTTCCAAAATCCTCTGCATCTCATGTATTCAGTGTTCCTGCACTTCAAAATGGTAGTGGGAGTGCTTAAATTGACTTTGAATAAAGGGAACCCAGTTTATAAGGTAACAAATAGGGATACATTCCCACAGGAGTGAGGTAGGGAGGGAGTAAAGCTGGGGCTAGGGAAAGGGTGGGAGGAGGGGCATGGCACAGCCCAGTGGCTGCAGACAAGTGGTGAATGGGGACAAGCGGAGCCCCTGGGGGTTCAGCATGCAGTGCAGCCCAGCGGCTTCAGGCTGCTGGCATCAGCTGCTCCCAAAGCACCTACAGCAGGGACTGGGGTGAGTGGGGCTCCGGCCCCATGGCCCTTTCCCCTCCCCCCACAGACTTACCTGCTTGGGGGAGGGGAAAGGGTCATCACATAAGAGCGAATTTGCATATATAGAACCCACATAAAGCGACTGAAACCTGTACTGTTGATTGGGCCTCAGTCTCCTGGGATATAAGGGGTCATATTCTCAGGTGATATGTCCTAATGCTTAAGGCTTGCCCTCACAATTTCTTTCTTTTTTTTTTTTACCCTGAGTTAATTGATTGCTGAATAGTTCAAAGAATTTTATACAGATGTGAAGGTTGGTGTGGACACTCCCATTAGGTTTAGTTAAGAGGACAAAGAAACATCCTTAGGATAATTTTGGAAAGGTAGTGTGTGACTATCTGCATTCAAGTGTACTTTGGGTATGCACAGGGTCCAGTGGCATAAGTATCAGGAGCACTCCAACCACAAGAAATAAGCCAGGTACCTTGACTTTAAATAATGACACTTGAGCTACAGATTTCTGCTGTAGATAGGAGTCAGGTTAGGGGCAATACTTGAGTTTTAACTTTGGTTAATCAGGCACAGGAAAGGAAGCCTCCAGTTGATTTAGTGAATCTAGGTTAATTAATTAGGACTCCCTGAGGTCCTGTTTAAAAAAAAATTCTAAGTGTGATGAAACCTTTAGAGTTGCACGACACTCTTCTATGTAACTAGGCAGGATGGAATGGCTTTCAGGGGCCATTTTTTGCATTACCAAAAAAAGGAGTGCCAGTAAATAGCTGAAATACATGTGAATGGAACTGGAAAACAGAAGATTCTTGTTTTCTATTATATGATTTTGCTGTTCTTCAGAAAACTTGGTGACTGGTGTAATCTGTCATGATCCTTTACAATGTGTTATAATGGGTGTTCATTTAAAGTTAGACCACAGTTTGCGGTTAAATTGGACGAGTCTGTGGTTTGTATCTATCTCAGTTCATTTAAACACAGCCTGGTTCTGCCATGACAGAACTTCTGTATTATCAAAAGATAACTTGAAAATATTATTTCGGTAAC
The DNA here is from genome assembly GCF_001723915.1 of Gavialis gangeticus. NCBI lineage: Eukaryota > Metazoa > Chordata > Crocodylia > Gavialidae > Gavialis > Gavialis gangeticus. The sequence goes on along the minus strand of NW_017729028.1, from coordinate 5,251,339 downwards.
CTTGGCTTATTTTTAATTTTGTGCTTTCCTTATGGCAGCCATTATTGCCAATAAAATGAATGGCTCCTAATTACTATGAAACAACATAGCAACCATGGTATATTTGCTACGTATAAAGTTGGGCTGGGAAGGAACACGATATGTAGCATGACTGTTGGCTGAAAAATAAAAAAAAAATACAAATAATTCTTAGTATGTGGTGGGCTTCTGGGCCATATATAGTGCACCCTACCCCATTAATAAATTGTTAGACTGAAGACTCAGATGTACTTTCAGTAACCGCTGACATTTTATCTGAAATAAGGATGAGAAATTTCACTTTCTACAAAGCAGAGCATTAAAAAGGCTTCTTATCTCTGGGACCAGAATAGGGATATTAGTAACACTGTCTGCTTCTTTTTAAAACCCTATTAGTGTCAGGTAATATGTTTCTCCAATGGTGCTTGACATTCACTAGGTTACAAAAATACTGAGAATGAACTTTCCTTGGGAACAGTTTAGCAAATACACTAAGAACTGTCAGCAACTAAAGGAAATGTAGCATTCGATTGTCAATGCCTATTAGCTTTGTTCCTAAAATTGCTCGCAGAACATAGATATCAGCAAAGTAATCAATTTGTCTTCCCACTGTATGTAAATGTATGTATACAAACACATATATTTACACTCACATTAACTAAAAGTTAAGATGTCTATACTGTGTCTGAATTTGGCACTTGTGAAGCCTGAGCATTGGAATGTCCTAGTGGTTAAGATCCAATGTTTATTTGGAGACTATCACATAATGGTAAACGGGTGGGTTGCAATACTGACAAATGCAGGGTGATGCACTTGGGCAGTAGGAACCAGCAGCACACTTACAAGCTGGGAAACTCCCTTCTCGAGAGCACGGTGGCAGAAAGAGATCTTGGAGTCATTACTGACTCCAAGATGAACATGGGCAGACAATGCGAGACCGTACCTTGTTGTGCATCCACAGATGCATCTCAAGCAGGGCCAAGGAGGTGATCCTTCCCCTCTATGCGACACTGGTCAGGCCACAGCTGGAGTACTGTGTTCAGTTCTGGGCGCCGCATTTCAGGAGGGATGTGGCCAACATGGAGAGGGTCCAGAGGAGGGCCACTCGCATGATCGGGGGCAACAGGGCAGACCCTATGAAGAGAGGCTACAGAACCTTAGCCTGTTCAGCCGTCACAAGAGAAGGCTGAGGGAGGACCTGATGGCCATCTATAAACATACTAGGGGGGACCAGCGGGGTTTGGGACAGACCTTGTTCCTCCTAGCACCCCCTGGGGTAAAAAAGAATGATGGCCACAAGTTGTTAGAGAGTACGTTTAGACTAGACATCTGAAGGCACTACTTCACAGTCAGGGCAGCTAGGATCTGGAACCAGCTTCCAAGGGAAGTGGTGATGGCTCCTACCCTGGGGGTCTTTAAGAGGAGGCTTAACATCTACCTGGCTGGGGTCATTTGAGCCCGGTTTTTCTCTCCTGCCCAGGGCAGGGGGTTGGACCTGATGATCTACAAGGTCCCTTCCGACCCTACTGCTATGAATCTATGAATCTATGGGTGTAGCACTGGCACTTCCGTGTTCCAATTTACCAATCCCTTTTGTGAAGTTTTAATTTCTATATCATATTAAGTCTGTAAGGCATGGTAGAATTGTTGAACTGAGCTAAACAAGCTGTCCTCTAATGCCTAAAGGCACAAGACAGCATGGTACCAAAAGAACAAACAGAATGATGTGTGATCACTCTAGGTCATGAAATAAATATGATTTAAAAGGGAAAAGAGAGTGAGACAGCGTGCATGCTATATTTTATCCAGGCATAGGGTAGGAGACATGATGTTAGGGGTGGGTGAAACACACAGAAAGACAAGTTAGAAAGGAGCCTTGGGTAGAAGGTAGGGAGTGGGACAGTGCAGAGGAGGCAATGAAGACTGATGAAATGGGATGGAGTTCCCAACAGTGCTGAGAGCGATGAGGTGACATTTGATCTAAGGGAAAGACAAAAGGTTATTTCAGAAGAGTGGGTAGGCTATGAGCATAAAGAAAGGAAAATGATCTTGGCAGCAGCATTTCAGATGGGCTCAAACAGGGAAGGATGATGACCGAGTAGGAGGTTGTAATGGGTAAGATAACTTAATTTAAGATGCATTTAACCTACCGAATGGATTGCAGTTTAGACAGGGAAGTAGGTGAGAGTTTATGATCTTGTTAGGTAACAGAATCACTTGATAAGACAGCACGTATTTGTGGTAATATTGTATGTTATAATTACATTTACTTCACTGTCCGTTTCATAGCATTGGGTATTTTCTTTGAGAACTTGCAAATTTGTCAGATTAGAGTGATTTTATTTAAACAGAACAAGTGCGATATGCATCCAATTTTTGCAGGCACCTTAATGATCTGAGCTATGTACTGGTTTTTGTTTTCTTTTATTTTGTTTTTTGTGTTTGCAATTATGTACCCCGTTTTGCATCATTCCAGGACATGTATACTGGGAATTGGCATCTCTGTGGTTATATTATGACAATTTATGAACCACATGGCAATCTGACAGAATACACGAGCATGATTGCACATACAGTACATACACATTCCCTCCTCCCCTAACACCCACCTCAGTCTCTACAAGAGTGTGCACTTCAGACAAGTATGAGGGCAACAAAAGGTTAACTAAACATAATTTAATTAGTCATTTAATTAGTTTTGTTCTACTACCAGCATACTGTTAAATGTCATCAGTATCACTAAATCTAAATAAAGACCTAATTCTGCTCCCATTGAAGTAATGGCTTGAGATGGGCTGAGTCCTCAGGGTTAAATTCCAAGTGTTTTACTCTTATTCAGGCATTTAATATGGGACCAATTTTTAGAAATTGGTGATGAGCTACCAGCTGCTCCCAATGAGACTTTTGTGGCCATTTTTTTCAGGAGAAAGCAGGTTCAGATCTACAAAGAGACTTAAATGCCTGGCTCCAGGAATGAAATTCATGAACCACTGTTAGGTGCCTAAGGTCCCTGTAATGGGGTATTAATAAGAACCTACTCAATTCGTGATTTTGCAAAGTTTGTAGAAATTGCAAAACTGGGCATTGTCTGTGAAATAAGGACAATTAAAGAAAAAACCTTAATAAAAATAAAATGCTGGCTCTCCAGGAGACACTGGTGTGAAGGGGAGCAGCCAAAATGGTGTCCTCCGCCCCACAACCTTTTGCTGATGCTATAATTGCATTTAGTTCACTGTCAGTTCATAACATGTCAGTTTTCATAGCTCACTGGACTGAGAGGGCTGCCCGTTGTGTGGCCTTTCTGCTGTCTGCCAATCAGCAGTGGAGGGTGGGGCTGCATGATGGACATTCCTCTCAGCCAATTAGCAGTGAAGGGTGGGGCCACTGGGGCTTCTCAACCAATCAGAAATACGCAGAGCCCCACCATGATTAGCCAGTGAAAATAGTGGCTGACCCAATGACTGCCTTGAGAAATTAGCCACCTGCCTCCTTGATTTTGGTAGGTCCCTACGAATTAGGATTCAAAGTTCATACCATTTAGTACGCAGAATGGAAATATGTAGAAATGCTGACGAGAAAAGTGTTTCTGAAATCCTGCTTATCTCATAAACTTAGGCATCTATGGGACAATGGGATTCATAGCCCAGAACCTCATTGTACACCTTTTGTATAATAGCACAGTGGTCAGGCAGTGGAAGACCTGGATTTTAGGCCCTCCTCAGTTTGAAGTCATTCAAAGCCATAACTCCACCTCCCAGGAGAATGTCCTAAAAACCACAGTAAAGTCAAGACTCTCCTCTAATGGTGAAGCTGTGCAACTATGCAGCCATGAACATAAAATTCATAGTGCCAAAGAGAGTAAGGAATGGGAAGCGTGACTTTGTCATATGGATTATCCCTTTTTATTTCAGTGGTATAGGCTAAAGTGTATAAATAATGTTGAACTCAGGGATCAGAGCCCTGGTTTTTCCTGAATACCTTCATCAATTAATACAATGTCATGCTCCTTTTTTCTTACTCTCTTTTTTCTGGCCCCATGGATCCTGACTTTCTTTATGCGTAGTGGCTCAGCTTGAAAAGGTAGAGATTGCCGTAGCTCTAGCTTCATCTCTAGCCTAGCAAGTGGGGTCTGATCCCTCTTCAAATATTGTTCTCCCACTTCCTAGATAAGTGCTCTAACCTCTGAGCTCTTATACAGAACGTGGACCCCATAACCAGTGCTTTGGACTGCAAATAGCTGTGGCTGCTGTGCTTTAGTAGTGCTGGTATGTTAGGAGAGCTCTCAGTTCACTGGCTGGATTGGGCCCTTAAGGGGACTTAAGGAAAGGGATGCATAGTTTGTGAATCCCAAACACATTCAAGCATAAGACTGGTGCCCAAGCACTCAGTTCAGCCCAAACGGCAGCACATCTGTGCATGTTAAGCATCAAAAGTTTAGGTACCTAAGTAACTTTACTGATGAAGATGTAGGCACCTACAGATTCTCAAGTGACTAAATTAGGCAGAGTTTTGTGGATTGAACTTTTGGACTTAGGTACATAAACCCTGAGTTGCACTTGAGCTGCTTAAGTGATTTTTTTGGATCTGGCCTATAGACCTTAGTGTACTACTGATCTCTTTACTTTAGTGTCTCTATGTGAACAGATGTCTTTGGAAAATCTAGGCCTTCTTGTAGGCAATAATCTCACCCTAAGTGGCCAAGGACAGTTTAAAGCAATAATAAATTGAGAAGTGGGAGGAATTAAAAGGCAAAACCACCTGAAATCTGTACATTCACTGTGAAATGATTGATTCTGAGCAATGATAAACTAAAAGGTGACATTAGCATGTGAGAAGACTCTACCAAAGTGTTTTTTTCTTGAAAATCCACAGTGAACTCCAAATGAACGTGAAACTGCTGCTGAACTACACGAAGTTATAGAAACTCTTGCTGAGTGACTTGAAGCTAATCTTTTCTCCATGCTCTTTCTCTGAATGAATACTCATTTATATCAGGCTCTAAGCAAAAAAGTCATCAAATCATCCACAGTCAAAGACCTGGCCAACTATTAGGTTTTTTTCTAAAGATGTGTTTTCTTGCTAAGACTTTCAGTGTGCTTGGAATTTTAACTATTCCATGTCTTGATGTGATAGCTGATCATTTGGTTTCAGAACTGTATCTCTGGAATTATTTATCATGTGCAGGAGATCAAGAAAGAGTGAAAAAATTGAGTAAATTCTCTGCTGAATGGCAAGGGAAAAGAACAACAACAGTATAAACATTCCCAGGGTGTTTGTAGACTGGAATGTATGAAAACATATTTTCAAATAAGTAAGGGCTGGATGTTTATTCTTGTACTAATTCTGGGTATCACATTCTTCCTTGAATATTTCAGTTCATTTTGATTGGAGTGTTATGATAGTTCTAAGTGGCCGCTTCTACAGCAGACGCTGACTGCACAGTAACGTAAGACTACTGCACATTTGTGGCAGAAACCATGATGCAGTGCTACTGTGGAGTAGTCGCAGGCTACTGCACAGTCAGCATCATAAAAAGCCACTCGTCAGTGCTACTGTGCAGTAAGGTGGGTTACTGTGCTGCATTTACGAGACGAAACTGTAAACATTTACCTTTACTTAAATGAATGCTTTGCCTTGACAATATGCAGTCTTATCTTATTCCTATAATGAAATGTTATGCTGGTGGGAGTGTTGTAGCATGATGCAATGGTACAAAGAACATGTGAGAAGCAAGATTTATTTGCTAATATCTTTTCTTGGACCAACTGTATAATTGGGAAAGATGTTTGGCAAGTTTTGGGGCCCAAAATGCCTTTTCTCAGGTTTAGCAAAGAAGCAGATAGAGCCTAAACAGAATGCCAAGTAAATCAATTACTTGTTGTTTAACTTTATTATGTAAATGAAAATAGTCATTTACAAAAAGTGGAAGAGGGCAGTAGAGCTAAGAAAAATTATTAGAAGTGGTGTGACGCTGAGGTATATTGATGTTTTATCATTTTCTTAGACATTTGTTGCTTTACAATTCGGAAACTTCTTTATAATTATGATATTCACTATCACATCAAAGAATTATTATTTGCATGCAACTTCCCATAAGGGTGCCCCCCTATACAGAGTGACAATCTCCCACAGAATGTGGCTGCAGTATCCCTCAGTCTATTGCTGAGGCTAACATATCTGTCATTGAGAGGATCACTGAACCCCACAATAATCATGACACTCATCCATGGCTTCCCCTCTTTTCTGCCAGGCGGCATGGCCAGGTTGTTTCTTTGCCAAATAAATCTTTGGCTGAATTTTCAGTTTTTTGGGGCTGTTGACAGCTACCATGAACTGAGCAGCCCTGATGTTCTGACTTGTTCCTTTATTGACCCTGATTATAGCCTCACTGGGCATGTCCCCATGAGCATGCACATGTTTACCAAGGGAAAAATAGTAGTGGCATATAGTTGTGCTGCTGCTACTTTTCCCTGGGGAATGCCCCTGCAAGCATACTTTGGCATGTGGCAAGTTGCCTGGGTGGGCTAGGGGAGGCTGGGTGGGATAAGGGAGACTACTTACTTGGAGTCCTGGGGGCCTCCCAGGACTGCACAGGCAGTGATCTGGGCATGCAGAGCTGGCTAGCAGCTGCAGTATGGCTGAGGCTGGCCAGGCTCTGGTTTTGGGTGGTGCACGCTGGAGCCATGTGTGCTGCCCCACTTTTTTCTGACACAGGTTTTTTAGGTACCGGGATTTCCTGGTATCTAATTTTGGCTCTGTGCTGCACATCTGCAGTGTGGAGAACTTTTTCACATGCACCATGTACATTTTCCAGCACCTCAAAAGCCTTTGAGGTTCTGCAAAGCACGCGTTACCGCTCATCTGGATGTGCCTGCTAGCTCTCTTTGCTTGACATGCACTACCTGACTTATGCAATGAAGTTGTAACAGAGAACCTGGCCCTTAAAACTGTGCTGCTGTCCATCATGTAAATAGAAGGTTATATGTCTGTCATTATTTGTTTATTAAATTGCTTAAATCTCTCAGTTTGATTTGTCCGCCTATATTTTTAACATACCTATCATTGCAAGAAGTAGATGTGCATTATTTTGAGGCTGAGAGAGAAGGGAGAAGGTGCTACCCAACTCCCTTACACTTGCTGTCCAAAATGAAATTTTACACCCGTTTTATACAAGATCTCTTTTGTACTCACTAAGTCTTTCAAGTGCAAATTGGAGGGAGATGTATACAATGACACTTTTTAAGACAGTGACATATTCAACATTGCCTGCATCCAGCACACCACTACCACAAGATCCCTTTCCCCACCTCACACAAACTTCTTTCTTACATAACCATCTTCAGGAGTGACTTTGTAGTTTTATTCACCTGATGTCAGAGGCTTAAAGTTGCCTTTGTCAGACTCAGCGACAAGTTGAAATGACTGTCATACATCATAAAGACTGTTCTTTGTTATAAGTTCTCTTTGATTGCTTCTAATTAGAGCAGTGAATTACTTAAGAAAACAGGAGAAGTTAGGTGTTTCCTAGGCATGTAATTATCTACTCACTCCATGAGCCTCACAACACTCCCATTACTCAGAGTATTTCAAACCTTTCCTTCTAATATCCCATCTTCATATTTATGCCATTAAAAAAAGTTACTGATAAACCCCCAGCTCTTTAATGCAGATATAGTCAAACTTTGTCGGCATGATAATTACAGTTCAGGTCAAGTGATTGTGTGGAGCAATGTCTAGGCCATTTTAGTTAGACTAATAACAACTGTACCTTATACACCCATGGCACTTTTCCCTGAGGATCTCAGAAATACTTTCTAAGCACTAGTGGAGGTGCTGAATACATTGGTGAGTTAAGAGATTATCATCTCTTTTACAGATATTTTAAGTAAGGCAGAGAGAAGCTCACATGATTTGCTCAATATCACATAGCAAACATTTGGCAGTCAGAGCTGAATAGAGCTCTGTAGACAACCTATCCTCCCACTCTGTGGGCCTCTTTATTTTCTACTCCTACTTTTTCAACATGTTTAGACAAATAAGAAATGGCCTCCTAGGACCTTTCTATCTAGAGTGCTTATTGAATTATTTTTGAGGTATCCATAGATATTACACATTGAGTAACACAATGAATACAATTAATACCATTCAATTTATGCTGCATTATCACTGGTACATCTTTATAAATTTATAGGCTGAGACTGATATTTCTCTTATGGCATTTTTAAACTTCTTAAACACTGGGTAACAGGAACAGAGCAAGTCATCTAAACATTACTCATCCACCAACCAGTTGCTTGGGATAATTCAGTTAGTAATTCAGTTTTGAAGACCACCCCAAATGTTAACCTTCTTTCCTCTTTCTCTCAACGTTAGATTTGAAATCCTTTTCTTTAAGAAAAGGTCAATGCTCTCATCCAAATGCAGTGGCTGTACCTAGAAGCAGAAACGCCAGTACAATAATACATCTCTCTGACAGTGCTCCACCCTATTGCTTTTGTTCTAATGTTAAAATTGGTTTTCCTTTTAAAATGATCTCCTTGGAGTCCACCAAGATAATGCTGACAGGCTATACCCCTCTTCTGCATAACAAAGTGTAACATATTAGGTCATCCATCAGCACATCTGTTGTTATGCCAGGTGCTTCAAAGCTCAGAAAGTTATTTATTAGTTCTCTAAATTCATTGTATTGGTCCATGCAGATTGGCAGCACTATACATGTGACAGGGAATGTGTTAAAAGTGAAAAGCCCCTACAGGAAGGTGAATCGCAAAAGGTTTGGTTCAGAGGAGCACAGAAAAGTTTATCAGTAACTTTTTTATTATGTAAATCAGGTTGAAAATGTCTTAAGAATAGGTCTTATGAGATTTGTCCTATCATCTTGGTTTTGCCAAGCTGAAAATACCAAAGGGTCTTTTATTAGAGTATTTGTATAAACCAATTGCTGCTTCTTATCAAAATTAGGAAGTGCAGAGATGTGTGAAAATTCAAAATGCAGAGAAGGGAAAATAAATGTTTGAAAATGGATAACACCACACTAGGGCCCTGCTTCACAAGTGAAGAAAAATCCACAACGGGCCTATCTTTGAGAAGGTTAGAAACATATGTTTCTATATCTCATCTCTTTATCCTCTCAGTTAAACCACAGAAGAAGGTGAAAAAATAACCCCCTCCAGCTCTGTTAGGGCTTTTATCATTTCAGATCTTTTCCTTAATAATGCAAAGTAAACTAATTATCTAATTACACTAACAGGTGTCAGTCATTCAAACATAAAGAGCTATTAGACAGGCTAGAACTGGGGAATTCTTTTCCTTAAGTGTCTGCACTTAAAGTTTTAAAGTAATGACATTAAAACAACTGCTTGAGTTCTTTAAAGACATTACAGCTCAGATCAGTACTTGAGGAATTCACCTGTGAGGCAATTAGGCTTTTTCTTCCCATTACTGTATTTTGGCAAGTTTCCTGATGAATCCTCTTTGTGTGGGCCCTCCTGGCTTGAGGGTCTTTAGTAAGAGGAGTTCTACTGTTTGCAAAGATGCTGAGAAGCTGCTTGTTAAAGGAGAGAGAGTCCATTAGGCCAGGATGCAAATTTGATCATTCATTGTAAGTCATCCTGTCAGTTACCTTTTATAAAATAATTCTAGAGTAATTGCCAAAAGCATTGCTGAGGATATTGTAAGCTGTTGTATGTTCAGCCATTAGCGTAGAATGCTTTGGTATTTTATAAGAGGCAACCAAGCATGCCCAAGAGCTGTTGGGATGATTTTCTCTACCTTCTCAAGAATCCCTGTTCAGCTTTTTTCCCTGAATATAGGTGGGTGATGGTTTATAAGAATTTTCAGCCCTGTAAGCTCTTGAAAAGCTTGACAATAGTGCTTTTTTACTTCAAAACATATTTAATCAGAAATGACAGCGATAACATCTGAGCCACATGAATACTAATGAATCCTACTCAGAAGGTGTGTACAGCCATTTTAATGAATAGTGCTGTTGTTATGTTTCTTACTAAATTTAATTAGTGTAGTTTTTTGACATATAGTTTTTCTTAATGAAAAATAAAAAAATTCCATGAAAAGCAGATACTTTGCTTGCAAGCTGTGTTAAACTATAAAATACAACTTGGAAACAGTTTGATTGACAAGCCCTCCCCATGGCAGCAATTAGGCTGAAAAGAGACAAATGCTTTTTGTTTGTGGTCTAGGTAGTATTTCCATACTGCCAGGCACAAGCCATGGCCCATTTAGGAATGCTTTTCTCAGAGCACCCAAATAGATACATTTATTTGAAAATACTGTCTAGCTTGCAATTGTTTTTGACCTTATGCCAGATAAGCATAGCATTTTGGGGAGAGGCATGGTGGCAGAGAGAACTGGACGACATCAAAGAGACGTGTGGTGATAATGGAGGGAGTAGCAGGATTAAAGCTATGTCTTGGGTTGAGGTCCAAGAGCAGGGTCACCATTCTGCAGCAGAAACTTCAAGAAAGTTGTCTGTCTCACTGTAGGTATGATAACCTGAGAAGGTTCACAACCTGAAAAGTTCTAGTCCTGGTAAAAGCAGAATGATGTAAGTCAGTTTTCACTCTGTTGCTCCAAAACACCTCAAAGATTTGCACAATAAATAGGAACTGAACATATTCCTAACACTCATGTTTGATTTTTCTTTGTAAATTATTTGTGCTCGAGCAGGAAGCAGCAATGGTGTATTAGCAAAACATGTGAAAGGAAATAAACAAACTGTGAGCTAATAATATTTTTTTCTAATTTAATTCTACAGCAGTAACTGTTACTTTTAGACAGGGGAGTGCATAATGAAATGAAATAGAAATCAAGCTGTTCTTCCACTTAAAGTTTTAATGCCCAAATGCACTAAAATGGGTTATGTCCTGGCTATGTGCAGGTGTCAAGCTGCACATTGTTCAGTCACATTAACAAAGGCATGGCAGCATGCAAATTGGTTATGTGCTGCCATATAGGTACAGGTACGGGGAGTGGAATGCACAGCTGAAGAGAATGTGAGTTAAGAAAAAGCAGGTGTTGTTTGATGTGAACACCCACAGACAAACTTTCCGAAAACCTGCCAGCCAAGGAATTGTTATTTTCATTTGTGGTTTTTTTTTAAAAAAAAACAATTCATTGTGCTCTTATGTAATGTTATTTAAAGCTTATTTAATGTTAACTCAGTTCTCTGAGAGAGGGCCCCAGGTTCCCCAGCCTGCATGACATATGGACTAGCCCAGCGACAACCCTCCCCCCGATCCTACTGCTCCAGGTATGCAGACTCCCTGGGTTCTCTGTGGGCTGCACCTACCCAGGGGTGGGGTTAAGAAGCAGAAACTGGACAATGGAGGCAGGATCCCAGACTGGACAACAGCAGGAGTATAGGGGGAAACGGTGGTTGGACTGAAGCCTGTTGGCCTCAACTTAACCCTCATGGGCTGCAAGTTGGACAGCCCTGAATTAAGAGAATGACCAATAAACCATTTGGAGAAAAATCCCATCAGAATATTCATAAAATGTTATGTTCTGAATGCGACCAGTGATAAGTTGATTGTGCATTAAGGCCTAAATACACAGAGAATGGGAGAGTCTGGATGGCAGGGTGCATGTGTGCATTTTTATACGTAGCTAGAGAGAGAAATAGTGAGCTGCTAGTCTGACGTCAGGCTGAAGGCAGGGCAGGGAGGCACCTTAGAAACTAAGTCATGCAGAGAGGCATAAGCTTCCCTAAGCAACAGCTTATGTCATTAGATGCTATAATAAAGACAGCTGTTGCCTAGGAAAGTTTATGCCTTTCTGAATTAGTCCCTAAGGTGCCACCCTGCTCTGCCTTCTATACATAGGCCTATGTGAAGTGGGTAGTATTTGCTTTGGATTCAGATTTGGCCGATTCAGGGGACAGTGATTCGATTCGGTGATTCAAATCAAATTGATTCAGCTGAATCTCCAAATCAAACAGGCCCCAATTCCCCACCTGCTCTACCAGCCCCGTCAATAGCTGCCCCACCTAGCTCCAGTGTCCTGGCTCTTTAAAAAAAAAAAAAGCCCTGCACTCACCAGCTGCTGCCGGGTGTGTGTGTGTGTGTGGGGGGGGGGGCGATCCCCATTGCCCCCCACTGCCCTGCAGTGTGTGGAGGGGCTCTGCCATGAGCTCTCATCCCTTGCCCACTCTTCCAGCTCTGTCAATGGCTGCCCCACTTGGCCCCAGCTTCCCAGCACTTTTTTAAAGCCCCTCACTCTCTGGCTGCTGCTAGGTTGGGGGGCGCAATCCCTGCTGTCTCCCACTTCCCTGTGCTGCATGGTGGGGGGCTCTATCATGAGCCCCCAGAAGCCCTGATGGCCGCTACAGCAGCTGGTGAGTGCGGAGCTTTTTTTTTAAAGAGCCGGGATGCTGGAGTTGGGCAGGCCAGCCATTGATGGGGCTGGGAGAGCGGGTGGGGGTCGATGGGTGCTTATGGGGGGCTGGAGGAGCAGACAGGGTATGGGTACTGGTAGGAGTCTCCCCATGGTCCCCTCCTCCAGCCCCCCCCCCCCCCCCTTTTTT
>NW_017729028.1:5236864-5238632 GCF_001723915.1 Gavialis gangeticus | reverse complement strand
CCCCCCCCCCCCCCACTTATTGATATAGAGTCTGGGTCCAGCTCCCTGGGGCAGTGATTGGAGAATGCCCAAATCCCCAAAGATCTCCAAATCTTTTCTGAATCAATTTGGAGAGCTTTGAATCAATTTGGACCTTTTTAGTGGTCTCCTGATTTCGATTCAGATTCAGAGATTTGGCTGCCAAATTGGGCTGAATCTCCTCTGAATCGAACCAGCACCCGAAGCTTCACTCAGCCCTAATATGTAGTATACATGCCATTGTACAGGGACCACTGACTTTCTCTCAGAAAATTATTTTCAATGCAAAAACATCTGGTTGCTCTCCGAACTATAGATGGTGGTGGTATCACAGAACAGCAAGAATAATTATATCTGAATACTTTGTCCCATGTGTGGTCTGTTCCATTACATGTTTTGTATTCCTTGTAGGAGTATAGCAATGATTTCCCTTAGAATTCTCATGGAATTTAAAAGCATAACAAACATCCCTGAGCCTGAAGAGCAAAGAGACACATTTTGGATAATGAACTGTTGTTTTTTTCTATATGTACATTTGTAATGTGAATAATGTTAGTATTGATGTGTAGATTGAATAAGTTCATTGATCTTAAATTTAAATAATTTGGTACTGACAAAATATGCATGGTTCTCAGTTAACTGCTTGAAGCACTATGTGTTTGGTAACATAACAAAGCAAGAATTGTAGATTCTAGACATAGGTGATTTACAGTAAATCTATGGTATATGCCAGCTCTTCCTTTATGATATGCAATTTAAACAGTGTTTAAAGTGTTGCTACTCTGACTGCACTGGGAATCTAATTGTACTGGAGTGGCAGTAAATAAGGCATGAGAAGGAATCCATCACAGACACCAGGCTGTGTAATTTGAACTGTATGATACATGCCATTTTTGTTTAGTGTTATCTGGAATAACCCATTATGCCATTTGGGTTTTTCCATGGGCCTCTCATTTTTCTTATATTTTTAAGGGATCTGTAAACCTAGATGGAACCATACTTGTAATTGTGTTACCTGAACTTACTCTTAAGTGTAACTTGTGTTATGAAGCTAAACTATAGCTATAGCTGGGTGGGAATTGGACTTCTGTGTCATGGGAATTTCTGTAATTTTAAACTTGTTTCAGCTCTGAACTTAATCAAAATTTCTCACTATATGACATTTTGAAAACAGGTCAGATCTGTCAAAATTTTTATATTAAAAGTTACTATTTATTTTAAAGTCATTCTGAAGTTAGAAACTGAGAAAAAGCTGTATTAGTCGAATACAAGATGAAGCTCCTCCCACCTCCCCCTCCCCCCATTGGCATGGGGGAAAAAAGCTCCCTTATCTTATAGTCACATACAATTAGATCTTACTAAATATATTGTCTATCATTAAACTGCTGTCAAAAGCAGCATGTACTCAGCAATGGAAGCCAGCAAAGGACCTGGGGGTTACAGTGGACAATAAGCTGGATATGAGTAAGCAGGGTACCCTTGTTGCCAAGAAGGCTAATGGCATACTGGGCTGCATTAGTAGGTGTGTTGCCAGCAGATCAAGGGAAGTAATTATTCTGCATGAGTGAGGCCACATCTGGAGTACTGTGTCCAGTTTTGGGCCCCTCACTACAGAAAGGATGTGAACAACTTGGAGAGAGTACAGCAGAAAGCAAAGAAAATGGTTTGGGGCACATGACTTATGAGGAGTGGTTGAGAGAATTAGTTTTATTTAATTTGGAGAAGAGAAGACTGGGAGGGGATTTGATAG
>NW_017729028.1:5231307-5231864 GCF_001723915.1 Gavialis gangeticus | reverse complement strand
GAGAGTACAGCAGAAAGCAAAGAAAATGGTTTGGGGCACATGACTTATGAGGAGTGGTTGAGAGAATTAGTTTTATTTAATTTGGAGAAGAGAAGACTGGGAGGGGATTTGATAGGATCCTTTAACTACCTGAAGGGTGGTTCTAAAGAGGATGGAGCTAGTCTGTTCTCTGTGGTGACAGATGACAGAAAAAGGAACAATGGTCTCAAGTTGCAGCAAAGGAGGTTTAAGTTGTATAATAGGAAAAACTTTCTCATTAGGAGGGTGGTGAAGCACTGGAACAAGTTACCTAGAGAGGTGGCATCTCCATCCTTGGAGGTTTTTAAGGCCTGGCTTGAATGATCTAGTTGGGGATGGTCTTGCTTTGAGCAGGGGGGTGGTCTAGATGACCCGAGGTCCATTCCAACTCTAATTTTTATGATTCTCTGATTCTAACTTGATAGGAAGCAGCCAACACTGAGTGTGACTGTAAAACACATGGCCAACATTAGGCAAATATGCTGATAGGAACCTACCGCAGGTCCGCCCTCCTGAAATCTAGGGCTGCTGCCTTGCTG
>NW_017729028.1:5228491-5231296 GCF_001723915.1 Gavialis gangeticus | reverse complement strand
GATCTGCTCAGGTCCCTTCTGACCCTAGAAACTATGAATATGTTAGTGTAGCCCATCTAAATAAGACATATGGTAGTGCCCATTAAGCACAGTCACCCTCACTGCTAATTCTTTTTCTAGTCATGGTGAGCCACAACATTGGATACAGTTTACCCAGAATCCCTTGGTTTGCCCTTCTCTTGGACTGGCACATATGTTTAAAGTGACCCTGCACTCCATGAGGTGAAGTCAGACCAGGCGGCCCTGTGCTTCACCTGTGTATACATTTTTGGAGCACCTGAGGACTTGTGACTTAAGAACACTTAGTTCTAGTCATAAGTGGGGGCTAATTAGCACATGGATCCTTTCTGGCAGATACCTGGAGTATCACACATACTGAACAGTGCTGACCTGTGGAGTTACTGTGGCTTGAAATGCTGTTGAATCTGGTGGGGCCCAGTCCAATGAACTATGGTGTAAATTTGGACTAATATCATGCATAGTTTTTACTGTATATAGGTAATTGTCAAGGCACTGCTTAAACGTGTGTTTATGGAGTACTTGTGCTAAAACTTGAAGCAGTTTCAAAAAAAGGCAACATGCATCAATTCTGGGTAAACTAAGTGCATGACTAGCATATGCAACTTGCTACAGCCATGTCTAATTTCAAGGTTATTGTTTATAAATTTGCTCTGCACTTCAGGGAGAGCTGGGTATGACAGTAAGGAGAGGGGGAAGGGGCTGCCAAGGGAAAAAGTTTGGGGGAAGCAGAAAGCAAAGGATGACTTGACCTTCCAGAATTATTTTCCCTGCTGTAGCATCAGGAGGGGCACATATTTAAGGCAGACCTTCAATAACTAGAGTCTATACCTGGAAAATTATAACAAATTGCTACATTTTCCATATAATAAATATAATCTAATTATTGGAGGCGACATTTTATAAGCAGGGCTGTCTTCTATTCAAGTAAATACTGTTTTTAAAATATAAGCTCTCCTCCCTCCCCCACACCCTGCTCCTGCAAAGAAATGTGGTTGAAACTGATGTGCTTCCATTAATTCTTTTTTTTTTTTTTTTTTTGATGAATCAATACTTCCTGCTGGAAAAAGGTTCATTGCAAGATTTCCAACAGTCTAACGGTAACTATTATTTTCAAAGTAATTTCTAGTCTTGTGGTTAAAAGCATATATGTGGAGATATTACTGGGATCTTCAAAAACACTCACCGGTGGCCTAACTCTTTCCCCATTAAAATCAAAAGTAAAACTCTCATTGACCTTAATGGAAACAAATTTAGGTCAATGCATTAGAAAATCCCACCCAAAGTGAGCAGCTGCATTAACTGAGACTTCAGAGTGTTCAAGTATAGCTACATAAAGGCTGGATTGCAATAATCCTCTCAGGAATCAAAAAAGATATATCTTTGTGTTTATTCATGAGGGTAATATGCAGAATCAGCTTAATCACAAGAAAATTACTCACTATCAAATTAGTGGTGTATTATTAAAGCAAAAAATATTACAGGCCATCCACTGGGTTTTACAGGAAGAAATATGGTAAACACAGTGATCATTGTTGGATTTTTCTTTTTGAAACCCACTGAGATGCCAATTGTCATGGCTGCATCTTGTGTTGATAGAGCTAAAATTCTATGGGCCTATTCCCCTTTCAACAGAAGTTAGCACAGCATTGCTGGCATTAAGTATTATTACTTTCTGAATCCAAAGCTGAATTTGCAGACCAGCTGGCAGAAGAAATGCCTCAAACCTGAAAAATTAGTGATTTTATAGGCTGTATTATTTCAAAGGATGCCTGAAAGGAATGTATATTTTTACCTCTCTTTCCAATCTTTGGGAAGGCAGATTTAGAGTTATAATAAATCTTCACAGGCTGCAAGGAAAAAGCAGAAAAGACCTGTATTACCTCACTCTGGGGTAACTCCTGTGAACAACAAGTATAACAGCATTTTGCACACATAACAGCAAATGGCTTAAAATACAAATGAGTTCAATTGATTGCATTGAATAAAATGGCTTTATGGATGACAGTCTCTTGCGCATTTCAGTGCTTAGGAGAATAAATGGTACAAAACTTTAATCTGTAGCACACCCTGTTCTACAACTTGTAGATGGCTTTCTGCAAGCACATTGCCTCCCCAAAGCTTTTCACTGGCATTATATTGTGTATATGGTATTATATTGCACAGTTGCACCCAGTTGACAATTCAGTTAATTGAATTATTAAAAAGAAAGAGAGCTTCGCTGCTATGAAAAGTTACCCTCAATTTCTGCATCATTTTGCATTATGCCCCTGAAATGCATTATCCTTATAGGGATATATATAATCTTATGGACTGGTGCTTGAGGCTAGGTGGCAGGAGATCAGGTTTTCCTTGATGGACTCTGTCATTGGCATAACATATAACCTTCTTCATAACTCGGTTTCCCATTGTGTGAAATAGAAGATGATAATGCCCATGTAGCTTTGTGAAAGTCTCTAAGAGCCATGTATGAATAGTACTAAATATACTCAACAAAGTTGTTTTATAGGATATGATGATGACAGCAGATGACCAAAGGATAACATCTTTTCAGTAATAATACCAATTTTTCTGTTGTCTTTTTTTATCCTTAAGTTTCCAATTCTTTACACAAAAGGTAAACATCTTCCTTCTTATTTCTTGGATGATGAAACTGAAATATATGGAAGAGAATAGGATTTCGCACCTGGAATCCCTGCACAGTCAATGAAGAGATCCAAGGAATGATCCAGATTAACTCAAGGAGGACCAGGACGAGTGGTCGTTCCTTAAGGAAACGATACTCAG
>NW_017729028.1:5209389-5228480 GCF_001723915.1 Gavialis gangeticus | reverse complement strand
CCTTCCGACCCTAAATCTATGAAACTATGAAACTAAAAAAGGCAATAAGAAATGCTGGGAATGGAGGTTTTTCTCAGCTCCTGTATCTGACTTACATTCCTCTGTCATCTTGGGATCCAGAGTGCAGTACAGAGGGGAATAACTCAGAGTGTCCAGAGGGGAGATAGCTACCAGAACCTGGATGTCTGATTAGCACTAATCTGGATTGTTGTGATGTGGCATTTACGGACTTTGGTGCTTCATCTGCATCACTTATGAGCACACAGACAAACCTAATTTTAGCACTTATGGATCTATTCAAGCCAAAATGGAGTCATACAAACAATAGTGTGTGCCAATATGAATAACTTTTTTTTTAACTTATGCAGCTAAATTCCATCCAACTTCAGGTTAGGCACATATGGAAACAATTTGGAATTAGCCCATAGAGTCTTGTCCCATGTAGTGCAATGAATCAGTAGCATAACTGAATAGAACTCATGTCTTTTGATTCTCAGTCCTAGTCCTCATCTGCTGGACCAGGCTACCATACAGGGATTCTCAATAATAACCCTATTTGAATATGTAGCATAACTAAAACATACTTTTCTACAACTCTTATTAGATACTACCCCAAACGAAATGATGGCAAATTCTTATTAGTGATTATTTCATAGATCAGGGGTTTTCAACCTTTTTGGATCAGTGTACCCCTGGCAACCAGACACAGAGCAGTGTATCCTCTGGTGGCCAGACATGGAGCAGGGGGTGGGGCGTGACTTGCAGCCGGAAGTGGAGCAGTGGCAACCTCTGTGTGTGACTTTCCCCCATCCCCCATATCTGGCCAGGTGGGTGGCACCTGTGCGGCAGCTCAGGATGGTCCATGGCAGTGCTCCATCCTCGCCTGCCCACACATCCCCCCTAGGGCTTTCTCAAGTACTCCCAGGGGCATGCATACCCCCAGTTGACAATCCCTGCCATAGATTGCATTCACACAGAAAAATAAAGCTCCTAGAACTTTACTTTCTTATATTAAAGGAATAAGTCCTCTTTACCATATGTTACAGATTGTATTCTTCCTCAAGAACTAATTTCCCCTTAAAAAGTATAGTTTTTTTACCCATCTGGAGGGCAGGCTATGAAAGTGATCTTATAGTTAAGTCCTGTTTGCAGATAGACTGTATTAATTTTTATTTGTCTATAGTTTAATAGCAGAAAAGTAGATGATCAAACCAAGAATATTAAGGGTGAACTTCTGTGGAACATAGTAGAGTATGATTTACATACATGCAGCTTTGGGGGTGGGGGATGGGGTGGGTTTTTCTTGTTGGTCTTCTGCTTTTTACTCAAAGCTAGATCATAAGTAGCTGGGTCTCATGCTACGGATATTTTCCATGCACAAATCATTTCCTTTAATTCCAATTTCAGTTTTTCATGGAAAATGATTCTGCCACCCTATCTCATATTGTGTAGTCCCACTGAAATTAGTGAGTGTTCTTATTAAAATCAGTCTGAGTACAGCAACAGAATGTTGCCCAAAATATAAAGGTATGTATTACTCCTTAAGTTACAGATATGCAATGCAGTGTATGTAGAATTATCAATAATACATATAGATAAGTCAACATTCAACTATGTGAATTTACTTAAATTAAATACATATAATCTGTTTCCTATAGATTGATGTTTTATACTTGTATCCATCAAGTTTCAAAGTAACTTTACAAGAGAGCCTTCCAAGCAATTATATATTAATTTTAGTATTTGGTTTTCTAGAATAATGATAAATCCTACATTTAACATACACACCCATGTGTGGCATGCTTTTATTGATATGGCTCAGGAATGAAATATGGAAGACAAAATAAGGGAGGGGAAAGGAATAAAAGAGGAGGAAATGAAAGTAGAAATGAAATAAAAGTCTTGTCTGCCCCAATCACTTTTCTCGGTTCCTCTCTCCTCTTGCCCAACCAGTGATTTAGAATTTTCCATTCCCTTTGGATGTATATTTAAACATTGATCAAACATGCACCTATTGTGTGACTTTTCAATGGTTAAAGCATATATTAATACTAAAAGTTCATAACAAACTGCCAGCAGCTGGCAGGAAACAGATGATAACTCTATTAATTACTACTAAGTGCTATCATAAATTGGAAGAACTATATCTCACAGTCCTCTAAACATTGGACACTTTTCATCCAAAACCTTATTTAGTCAGAGGTCTGAATAAACAGGCACATCTAACCCCATGATCTGTACATCAACTGATTTAAATGCTGGTAGAGCAGAAAAGGAAGTGAATTCCTGAGTTATTAAACCATATATTCTCTGTTTTGCCCACAAAATGCACAGTCCAGGTCAGTCAAAGGGCAAAAAGGTGGCTTTTAGCCACTTTTATGTCTCTCGTAGCTCTGACTCAGGGTCATCTATTTGTTAAGTTAGAACTGTACAAAAATGGTATTACTGTAATTTCACTATAAGGTAGATTTAAACATGATTAGCTGATGTGACATTGAACAAGTTTGATCCTGTTCTACACTTACAGATAAAACCACGTTTAGCACTGATTCTCTTAAACTCAGTACTGCCAACTTGCTCAGACACAATTCATTTGGTAAAGTATACACCATATTTATGGAAAAAGTGAGAGCTTTGATCATGGCCTTTATGGTTCCATCTGGTTCCATTGATCTTAGAGTTGTATTCTTTTAAATGTGTCTTTATTTGATATTTCATTTTTTATTAATTTGAGAGTTAGAAAATTGGGTTCATTTTTAATTCCAGGACATCTTTTATTCAAAGGAACGTGTTAATTATTAGATTGATAACACCCACAAACGGGGGTATAAATGGAAGGCGTCCTTCCTTTCGTCATCACAGTAATACATCATGATCCTTTTTAGTCACAATTGCTGTACTACATACAGGCTTTCTTTAGTGCAGCTAACTCTTCTAAGAGATCATCAGATCTTCACCCAGCTGGACATTTAAGGGAAGATCCAGGTATGTCAATGTGAGAGGGGAGGCAAAAGCCCCCCCAACATGGCCGCAGACCAGTTCCAATACCCCTCCCAAGCCCTGATACTTGCTACAGGGAAGGAGACAAGTGGAAGCTGTGGGTGAAGTTCCAGAGCTGCCTGAGCCTGCGAATTGGCGAGGCCTGGGAGCGGGGCCTCAGAGGAGTGCGAGCTGCTCACGGAGTAGCTGGAAGAGAAATCAGCTGGTGGGAGGGAGAGGTGTGGCACGCTTGCCAGGAGAAACAGGCAGCAGAGCCAGGCGGTGGCAGCCCCGAGTGTGGGGAAGGAAGCCCTAGCATCAGCTGGGAAAGCCTGGCTGATAGAGCAAGGAATCTGGGCTCTGGGAGCCAAGGATCACTGGAGATCCAGAGCAGGGAGAAGCAGTTCTCCATTACCAGTCCAAGCGTGGCCTCAACTACAGCAGAGAACTCAGGTACTGCAGTGGGGAGGAGCAACGAGCAAACAGCTAAGCCCCATGGGCAGCCTGGTGAAGAGGCGGGAACAGGTGGCAGCTGCATTGGAGCCCTACAGGGAAGTGGCAAGTACCACCAGATGGTGGGATCAGGAGTGATTAGCTCCTAGTCAGAGGGATCCTGGGAGTCAGAATCCTGGGTGCCAATCGGCAGACGCCGAACACCTTTTTCAGTTAAGAATTAGCTTAAGTTACCGTTACTCTGGGCCGGGGCAGGTTTAGTTTGCCAGAAAGTTGATCCGGAGACCAAGGATCAACTCAGGAAAGACTGATGTCCAGAAGGACCTGACCCAGGTTGAGGTGGGTAATATGGATGAGAAGAGATCATTCCAAGGAAGACTGCAGGGAGCAGTATCTTCCCAGGCCGTGGATGTGGTAAGGGTGGGGTGGAGACCTACGAAGAAAGACCAGGGTCAAGACCCCTTTTGGGACCACCGACAGGGAACTGCGTCCCCATCAATCAACCTCAAAGACA
Organism: Gavialis gangeticus; assembly: GCF_001723915.1. Taxonomy (NCBI): domain Eukaryota; kingdom Metazoa; phylum Chordata; order Crocodylia; family Gavialidae; genus Gavialis; species Gavialis gangeticus. The sequence goes on along the minus strand of NW_017729028.1, from coordinate 5,224,534 downwards.
TGTCAGGAGAGTAGGAGCAGTGCCCGAAACCATCTAGGTGGCCCCAGGGTGCGGTCTTACCCTGACGTCGCTAGGGAACAAGGCACTGACCAGAAAAGGACTGAAGCCTTACAACACTTACCAGGGACAGTCAACTAGAAAGCTAAATAGGAGTTAGGAGGAACTTAGGTGCCTACATCACAAAAAATGGTCCAAAACATCGCTGCTTCAGTGACCACAAAATGTAATGAGCCTACATTAATTGGGTTCCTACATTTCGGATTGCAGAGGTCTCTAAAAGTATGTCAACAATTAGGTGCCTAATTCTTGATGAAGTTACTCTTTGATCCAGATCTCCTGGGAGCAGGAGTTTGCTCTGACACGTGCTCATTAGCACACATTGGAGCAGGTATTGGGCACGTATGTATGTGCCCATTTGTGCTGAAGACAGTGCTCCTCATGTTCACTCTACCTCAGCTCCGGATTGCGGAGGAACTTCATCAAGAATTAGGCACCTAGCAGCTGACATGCTCTTAGAGACCTTCACAATCCAAAGTATAGGCACCCAATTAATTTAGGCTCATTAAATTTTGTGGCCACTGAAGCAGCAATATTTTGGGCCATTTTTTGTGATGTAGGCACCTACAGTGCTTATAAACGTGCAGCGAGGTTGCTCCAGTGCTCTGTAATTACAGGGCATTGGAGCAGACTTGATTAATTGATTAATCAAGTTTGCTGGAGCACAGTAATTACCATACTCCAGCAGACTCCAGCACCTTGTGTATTAGCATCCCCACGCTGAAAAATAGTTATAGCACCCCCACCACCAAAGCTCATTCAGTGAGCTTTAGTTGAAGTGCCAGAACCACCATTTTTCAGCATGAGGACACTGATATATGAGACGGTCCAGACACTTTAATTAGAGCATCTCTCAGAACTGCTTTAGTTAAAGCTCCCCCTCCCCCACCACAACCCCTGGAGCACGTGTATAAATAACCCTAAGTTCCTTCTAATTCCTATTCTTACATGGAGGAGAGCTCGACCGAGTCCTGTTAAGATGGGAGTCACTGGCAAAGCAGATTCTTTTATATACAGTAACCCGAGCGGCGAAGGAACTCCAGCTGAGACAGCCACACTGTGAGGAAAGTAGTTGTCATTCAGGTTACAGCGAAAGCTGGTTTTGTTGGTTTTTTATTTCATTTGGACTTTGAGTTGAGCCAGTTGGGCTCTAGACAGACTCAGGAATGAGAGAGCCTGAGCGATGGTAACTCTCTTGAACCCTTAAAGAGGCAGGAGTGCCTTGCAAGCTTTGTTGAGGCAGGATCCCACCAGGAGGCAGTGGGACCTGTCAGAAAAGGCTTAAGACTGCACAAAGCGGGAATTCCCTGTTTTTGTTTGGACTATTAAAATAGGATTACCCCAAACTATACACCCAGTGAGACTGGGGCAAACTGAATCCTCTTGAAGTTAAAATTAAGACTTACCTGACATGCTGTGAAGTAACAGCAGTCTGCCAAACTCTGGTTGATTGTAGATGTAAAAGCAAACCCTGCAAAGAAAAAAAATGGAGAAAAGAATAATAAAGAAAATTTTTAATCCAAATAAGATTGTAACTTCAATTGATGACTTAACCTTTAGGTGATGCTTGGAAGGGATAGAGGGAGGTTGTGCCCCAAGAAAATCCTCATGTAGGTTGCTGGGTTCCAACTGCGGTAGAAAGCAAGTAACACCTAGCGACTAATAACATCATAGAAAAATCAAGATGTGGCAGACGACAGCTGGAATATACTGCAGGGAGTCTCATACTGAGCAATATCAGTAAGGAGGGGTTAGAATAAAATGCTAGGCCATTGGCAGAACCACCACAGTCAGGCATTATTTGCCTTTGGTGAATCCATGCTGACTGTTCATAATCACCTTTTTCTCCTCCAAGTGTTTAGAAATGGATCCAAAGTTGTCTGTCAGAAGCCCCAGATCCCTTGTAGTTGTGATCTAGTGATTAAAGTCTCCCTGGCAAATGCTGAATGGCTCATCTTCAGGTGGACACACAGTAGGTGGAGACATCCATTTTAGCCCTTAGATGTTTAGGGCATTCTTTTGAAAAGTAGAGTATGTGAGTTGGAATCTCCTCAGGTTGAGGAACATTTAGAAGGCAGGTCTCTGATTTCCTGTATGACTTCTCTAACCATTGAGCTCTAACAGGAAAGGTGGGTGACACCACCATCTCTTAACAGTGTGTCGATATTGTGTAGGCTCTCCTAATCTTAGAAAAGGACGCTGGATACTGAAACCTAAGTAAAAGAAGAAAATTCCCAAAGACGTGCACGAGTTCAAACATACAGCTTTGCTTCGCATGTCCTGCTGCAGCAGTTCTTAACTTTTCTAGATGAAAGACACCCTCTGTTAGATCCAACACACCCCTTGATAGGCCAAGGCACCCCTCAGAAAATTCCAAGTCTTAGTTTTCACTCATTTTTGACAAAGGGAATATAACAGAGTAATTCTTCTGTTGCAAAGAACCCAAAAAGATCACAGAAGGCCTGAATGTTTGTAACACTGGATTCCTACTTCAAATCTCTGGGTTTATCTTGTGAATTGTAGTTGCACACCTAACAATGGTAACATTAAATGGCACCTTACACCACCCTTTCAAGGATCTCAAGGCACTCCAGGGTGCCAACAGCACCCTAGTCGACAATCACTGTGCTTATTGGCTGTCCCTAGGTGGCTCCCACTCAGCATCTGGGCTCTCTGGATCACTTTTCAGAAGCACCCAAGTCCTATTGGTAACTGTAGAGGAAGTCTAGCTGCCCAATGTCATTTCTTTGAATCACCTTCTGAGGTCAGGTGCCTAATTCTTTGGTATGCTGAAGTGTAAACCAGAGAATCTTAAGTGGCTGGATTTCACTCTAAATTCTAATTTGATCTGTTTGATTTCAGCCTGAATACAGTGGACTTTTGTAAGATGTTCTGTTGTCATAAATTAAAACTAATAAACTACTAATTATGTTGGCTAGTTTTAGGACATTGGGGAGTGTAGTAGTAAAGGGTAATGCCATTCTGAGTCAGAATTTAGAGGCAGAATTTTTCTGAAAACCATAGTGAAGCATCTGCTCTTAGGATAAGTCATACTGAGAGCTTTCAGTCATAACTGAAAAATATTAAGACTTTTCATGTTTCTAGATCTTCTAAATTCATTTTTTTTCTAATTCACCTTTATGTTATGTCATACTTTACAACTTTGGATCAATACCTAAGAAGGTGAAGGTAATGTAAAGTAATGAAAGGTAAACTGGCATACCTAGGAAAGGAAGCTTGACATGTTTTATCTTGATATATTTGATATCAGGATGTTGCATACGTAAAATTAAAGTTGTTTTCAATATGTGGTTTTATTCTGCCACCCATGTTCTCTTTAATAATACTTTACTCCATAATGGTATATATTTTAACAAGTTTCCTTTGAATCATCAGAATTACAGTAGTCAGTGGGCTTTTGACTGGTGCTCTATAGTGCCTGAATGTTCATTTGAGCTTAAAACTACACAGAAAGCAATGATCAAATGATGATATGCTGTATTAAGCAACAAAACATCTTACTGAAAACACAGCATTTTGGTTCAAATAAATGTAGTTATTAAAGGTCTGATTCTGCAACCATACTGAGCACAAAGTCCTGGTTGAAATCAGTTTAACATAATTCCAAGGTCCTGTGTGTTTAGTGGCTGTAGAGTTAAGACCTTAGGAAAGCATTTTTTGTAGCATTCTTGCTATTTAAGCAAAAATTTAGCTCAGCACAATGATACAAAGCTACTCTGTGAATGCAAACTAAAAAGCACAACAGTACTGTAAAGTCATGCTTTCAACATTTATTTCTATTGAGAACTATTTCTATGAAAAGTATAATCAAATGCTAGATCTTGTTCTCCTTTATAGATTACTGAATGAATATGTGTAAAATACCTTTACACATTCTACCGTGGTAGAACTTTCATGGGATGATGAATGCACTTAATACCTTGACTTATAAGTGTGCTGAGTTTTATTTAGCAGCATTATAAAAGCCGTAACAAGAAGTGAGGATCATGGTTTCATTATTTTGTCTCACTATCTTTCCTTAGTGCTGTTAGCCTGTCTTACTAATGAGATTCTTTCCAATGACTTCAGTGGGTGTTGAATTGGAACTTAAATAATGTGAGGTTAGTGCTTATGGGGCCCTCACCCACTACTGTTTTTGTGCCTGTTCTAAGTAAAGAAAAAAAATAAAGCCCTGTCATTGTTTCCAGATACTATAAGGCATTTATCCCTTTTAAATCTAATTTTGAATCAGTGAAAACCTTGAACAAGTTCTTCTTATGTGGGCTTGTTCTGTTTGTGGCCTAGCTTCTCAGTTGTTTCATTATATTTCTTTCTTATTTATTATTTAATCCTGCCATCTGTGGCACACTGTTTTGTATTAATGTGTACTTGCCAGGATTGTGATTCCTTTACAGTAGAAGCCTGCTCAGGAGTATTTATGGAAATAGAGGATTAATATAATCAGAAATACTTTACTTCAGATTAGGGACAATATTTCTTCTATGCCTCTATCCCTTTGGTTATTTCATTTGGGCTCTTCCAGTAGTCTTCTGGGATCACCTACTATGTAATCCTACAACTCATTGGGTGCCTCTGCACATTCATTAATGGGCCTTTGCTACCGCTCATTAAGTTTAGTACCTCTAATATGAGGTAGTATATAAAGGTGCATTAGTCCATGCTAATGTGGAGTAGCAAAGGTAAATGCTTTTTTGTGATGCTTACTGCGCACTAGATAAATTCTACTGAGCATTAGCGCATTAATACAGTTTTTGCTGGATCCTGTCCCTATAAATAACATGATCACAGGTAGTGTTTAACTCAGGAATCAGATCTTGTGCACCAGGTTAGCATGTCTGCTGTAAGGGAATCCATTGTTCTTTCCTCTTTCCTCACTAGGATAAAGAGTGTGAGAGATGCAGAGGGGCATCTAATGGACGCCCGAGAGAAAAAGGGAACTAAAAGAAAGCGCTTTGCATCCCTTTCCTTAATCGCATGGGTTCTACAACCAGGCAAGGATTGTGAAGGCTCTACAGAAATAGTTTACCTGTTGTCCCTTAATCTGATACATTATTATAGACTGTGGAATTTATACCTGGCCTAGTATAAGAAAAGGATCAACAGCTCAGCCATCAAGCACTCTCATAACTCTTGAAGTAATTTGAAGTCTGACCATTTTCAGTGGTCTAAATAGTGTGCCCTTGTACCTCCTATATACTTATAATCCCCCTCCCTGCCTTAATTAACACCACTACATGTATCCTTATAAAGTCCTAAAAGAAGAATTATCATCTTTCCCATTTTACAGATGGGAAATTGAGGCACAGATTGAGTGACATGCCTGAAATCATGCACTTGCCAGGGTAGAAATGAACCCAGCTGTCCTGTTTACTGATTTGGGGCGATAAGTTAAACTTTCCTTCACACAGTGCATACTTGCATGGTGAGTATTTTCCTGAATATTACACATGCTGCTGTCCATCCCTTGACTCAGAAAACCTACAAAAGGTGAACAGCTTGAGGAGCAGCCTGTTATTTGATAAAAATTCAAAAGCCATGAAATATTTGCATAGGATATAAGTGTTGCAGCTGAGGGCCTTGTTACAGCTAAGGGCCTTCTAACACAGTAATTCTGGGCAGCTCCTGTAGCTCTTAACATGTGAATTATCTGCACGTTAACACCTGAAAATAGTTTTAAGCATTCATTAGGCAACTCAAAGTTATGGCACTCCAGGGCAGGATTGCCTCCGATCTGCATTACCTAGCTCACGTTACCCTAAGGTATAGTCACTCTAGGCTACTCCTTACTGTGAATATTCCACCTCCTCCCTGCTTCCCTGCTAGCCTGAATTAGGCCTATTTACCCCTCCCCCACTGTCCCCAGCACCCCAGATCCCTACTCAAAACCTCCTCACTCTCCTGCCCTGCCTACTTGTGGCTTCCTGTGCTGTCTGTCCTGGGGAAGCAGGCAGGGGAGAATTAACTGCCACCACTGCTGCTCTCTGGGCTGGGCTCAGCCCAGAGAAAAGCAGCAGCCTAGCAGCGGTGGAAGCAGAGGTCAGGCAGGAAGGTTAACTGTTCCCTGCCTGCTCCCCTGGGGCAGACAACATGGGCAGCCATAGGTAAGCAGGGGGAAGGGGAGGGAAACAGGGAGAAACTCCAAATGTGGGGGGGAATGGGGGGCAGGGGGAAACCTCAAGGGGCAGAGGGGGAACCCCAGGGATGAGGGAAACTGGGGAAGCCCTGCAGAGCAGGGGCAGGGGGAAGCCCAGAATGGAAGGGAGGGATTATTACTTTTCAGTCCTCCAGGCCCTTGATGGCTTGAACATGTGACTACTCTTCCAAACTTGAGTTAGCACTAACACCCATCGGCATTTGTATGTCTGACAGTGTAAGGTGTAACAAGGGCCTAAGAAGCACTCAGCTTTCTGCTACCCATGTGGTTGGGTTCCTGCTATGTGAAGCTTCTTGCTTTACTTAGATGAAACCTTCCAACTCTGATATGCCAGCCACAAAACTACAATAAAGTGGATCTTTCAGAACAGTTTGCTGTGCCAGCATGCTTATTTTTAAACACCAGAATCCTGAAGAATAGATTAAATAGCTTGGGATGTGCTGATAAAGAATGTAAATAAGTTTCTGTTTGCTTTATAAGATACTCTTTCTTCCTTTTGTCCCTTTCCCACATGTAACATTTTCTCTCCTATCGATTTGTACATTAAATTCTTATTGTTTGGAATCGTTTCTTGTCTACTTAAAGTACTGCATAAATTCTACTGCATAATAAAGCTGGGCATGTCTACATGTGTAATTAATGTGCCTGAATTTTCTGCAAAGTGACCCTAGATGCTTGTCCTCAAATTTAGAGCTTCCCTCTGAACTGAGAGGCAGCCCAAGTGCTTCTATACAACTATATATGAGCTTCCCTGAATCTGAGCCAAAAGTCACAAAACCAAATGGTTTTTATGGCTGACACATTCACTTAGACCGTTACCATATAAAGGGCTCCTATACACATGCAGGAAGCCTTCTCTGATGTGCTGTAATTCCAGTGTGTTGGAGCAAATTTAAGTAATCGAGTCTGCTGGCACATGGACATTAACATGCTCCAGGAGCCTCCAGCATCACATGTATCAGCTTCCCTGGGCTGAAAAATGGTGGTGGGGGTGGGTGCTTTAAACTGAAGCTCGTTTGACCAGATTTAGTTCAAAGCACCCTGCCACCATTTTTCAGTGCAAGGATGCTGATGCATATGATACTTTGGGCACTTTTAATTAGCACAGCTTTCAGTGCTTCACTAATTAAAGCACCTTCCCATGCCTCCTGGAGCACGTGTGTAAACACCCATAGTGTTTGGGCTAACGAGCATTTAGAGAAGATTGAAATGAGTAAGGAGGAAATTCTGTCTTCAAAATGCTTCAAAAAAGGACACTTTAGAGTTACTGGGTGTGAACAAACATTTGCTGCACACGGTCTAAATCTAGGTGGCTTAATTTAAACCACCTAATCCTAGACCAGGAGTGGAGTGTGCAGCAGTTTGCCACTGCTTGGAGGAGCATATGCTGCCATTTCATGTTCCTGGGAGTGATGCAAGGAGCCTAATATAAGTAACTTGGGGTTGCGGGACAGGCTGACAGGTCTGTAGGGGGTGGGAGGAGCTTTGGTGGGATTGGGGGGCTCATAGGCTTGTATGGGAGGGATCCACAAGACTAGTTGCCCTTTGTGGGGAGACAGGGGGCCTGGAAGGGGTGGTGGGGGAGGCAATAGTGCAGCCCCAGGGTTGAGGCAAGTGGCTGGGCTTTCCCATCTCTGGACTTGCACTGTGAACATGTACATGTGTGTGAGCTTGGATTAAACCTTTCTTAGATCAGGTTAATCTGATCTTGATCTAAGTTAGTTCAGCTACTTAGGTGGACTCATTTAAATCCAGCACACAATTTTTGGTGTGGTTTAAGCCTTCTGCACAACTGTACCATTGGGCATTTAGATCAATCTTATCCTGATTAGGCTGTTCTAATTCCAACACCTGCCCATATCCACTGGGTGTGTCTGCATGTGTCCCTGACTGCACAGTTGGTACTGTGCAGTCATTTAGTACTTGCTTTAGCTCGTTGCTACTGCACAAGTAGCAGTGATGTCATGATTAGTGTGTGCAGATGTTTCATTGCCGTAGCAATGAGCTACATCACTGTAGCTCATCTCTACAGTGACACAGCATCTCACGTAGATGTGTGAAGTAGGTTGCAGCACATAGTAGTGTTTTGCATGTCTGTCCTCATGTTTGATAGGATAATGAACAACATACAAGTAAGGCTGTCAAGGGAAAATATACAGTAAATGAACTTGCCTAAGTAAGACTACCTAACAATATTTCATATTGCTGATTGTGGTGAATTATTGGTATTTTAAATTAAGCAATGGTTTCCTTTGTTAGCTAAGGAAGTTACGCTTACTTACAGGGAGAGCATCACCTGGTGATAATGATAAGGTGTCTACTGATTTCAGTGATCCAGAATTAGATGCTTAGCAAGGGAATTCCAAAGGGTAAATTTCCCAGCCATTGCACAAGGTTCAAAAGGAATCAGTGAACTAAACCTGCATTCAGCACTTTGAGAAATGACCCTGTAATTTGTAAGAATGCACAGGTCCCCTCCTTCAATGAGCATTTGTACTGATAATTTAATCCAAACTGAGCTCAGCAGAAAAGAGAGCACCCACATCTACCCAATTTAATTTTGAATGGCATAATTAATTAAAATAGTATCTGTGATCAGTTAATTAAAATAGTGAAATCTGAAATTAGAGTTTTGGTAATGCAGAAAATGTGGACTTTGCAAAAGTTTAAAACCTAAATGTGGGTTGTTATTAATTCACAAGTGGATATATAGTTATTTCAGGGGTTAAAGGTGAGGCTTTTATGTATCCCACAAACCATGTGTGAACCTCTTTTTTCTGACAGACAGCAGAAGAGAAAGCAATGTATAAAAAATATAAATGATTGCACTGTTCACGAATGACAATGGCTGCAGAATCCACCTCCGCCAAACTTCTCTTTTCTGATAGACTCATAATCCATATTTAGGTCATATCCTCTCTAGTTCCTCTTTCATTGAAAGAGCTAACTTTACTGCACAAACCACTGAATATCCAATTGCTCGCTGAGGATCTGATCTAAAGCCCATTGAAATCCAACAGCACTGTGTCTATTTGAATAAATGCAAGTGGGGGTTGCACTAAAGAAGACAAATATGTTCTACCTTTGCAGTAAATAACTGCACTGGACACAGTAATGCTGAGAGAGAATACGGTACATGAATTCTAAATTTGGCTTCTGCAAATTCTGTGCGTCTTCTATTTAATTTATAGCACTTAAAAGGCCCTTTGGCCTCCATTTTCTTATGCTAAACATAAGGTTGCATTTGAATTTCTGCCTGTCCCTGAAGGTTGGGTGCCTGAATCAGGGCTGCAAGGGAGATAACTCCCTTGGCTAGCTCTAGGCTGTTAGCCACTCAGTGTGTTGATCCTTTGGGGCATCTTTCTTAAGTGCCTAAATCTGACCCCACACCAAAGGCCAGTTACTGAGGTTTAACCCTGCTGGCTTCAGTGTAGAGGACTAAGAAAAATGAGGAGAATGATTTGAGTGCAAGCAGACAGAAATATCAAGTTCAAATATAAAAATATGGCAAACAATGCTCTTATATATTATTTTCCCTATAATCCTAAAATTTTCTTCAATATTTTAAAAAACTAGGTAACCTCTTATCCTGGTCATACACTGACAGATGGGAGATATATAGTATTTAATTCCATCTTGACAATGCTTGCATTTTTTTCAGCAAAAAAACAATGATTCTTCAGCATGTACTGAGCTAAACTATTATCTGGAAATACTTCAGTCTTTTTCTTTGGTGATGACAGGTCTAGAAATTGGCAATCTAGATACCAAATCCCTTTATTAATCCTTGTTAACTAATTGATATGGTTATTTTGCCAGGAGTAGGATACATGATTCCTAAATTTAGTCACAGGTCAGACTTTAATTCTTGTACCCTTGCAAAGCAGTATGAAATCTTTTGTTATTCAGAATAAAACATATACTTTTAAATTGATTTCTACAACATCAATTTCATGATTAAGAGCAACATTATCTCTAATTAAGGTAGATGAAAGCTGCTTAACATTATCCAATTCCTGATTTAAATCCTTGTGTTTTTCATCTACTGTTTGAAGAGTCTCTTCAGTCAATACTTTTTCTTCCAATCTGAAAATTGGAAGACATAATCCTTCAGTCTAGCAACAGTACAGTCTTATAGTGCTTTAATAGTCGGCACATTGCTATGTAGTGACATTTCTCATCATGGGATGAAGTGTGGTATCAGTTGCACTGATTGCCATATTCTGGGGGAGGGAAATCAAAGGGTCCTGACCACAACCTACTCCTTGAAACATTAACGGAAGATCACAGATATGTATTAGGAAGTCTGTAGAATTCTGAAGACCATTTCATCTGTTTTGGAAGCTTATATTTTGGGTATTTTCCTGCTTACCTTGTACATACAATAAGAAAACAAAATTTGCTCTTCTGAAAAAAATAAAAGAAAAAACCAAAACCAAAGAACCCCAAACCAAACTCCATACATTTCACGATGTCAAAGTAAAAACCTTACCTTAAAAACAAGACACTTGACATTAATTCTGTCTCTAGAAAGACCACATGATATGTCCATGAACTGAATGCTAGGACAGCACATCAATTTGCCACTGTGCTACTATTGCTGAGAGACACCAAGGCCTTAAGTATTCCTAATTAAGACAGTGAATATGATGGATTACCATTGTCTTTTCCTGAAAAATCACTGTTCAGCAGGTGAGCTGGAGGCCATGACTCTCTCCCTTTTCGCAAGGTCACCAGCCCCAGACAGTCCCAGATTGCATGTAATGGTGTCTCTTATTAGCAGAACTACAGAAGTTTTCAGATACAGTTCTGTCTTTGTGTTCTTACATGGAGGAGACTATTAGGCTCCAATGAGCATAGTGCAATGTGTAATGACCCACTGAGAGAGGCTTTCTGGACATCAGGAATTACTATAATATTACCTTTTCCAATTTGTTTTTGTAAGTTTTACCATTATGTTATTAAATATGGAAAAGCTGTGAAATATAGTTAACTATTCTTTAATAAACAATTTGGATGATTCTTTATTATGTCCTAGAAAGAGTGGCTACTTTCAGTCAGAATGGCCTTTATTTTTCATAATAGAACAACAAAAATGAAATGAAAGTTGCCATGTACATCCAGAGTTTGGGTGTCTCTCCTCTGTGTCAGAGCACTGAAGTGCCTGTGATAAAATGAAGCTGTTCTATGATAATTAGCTAACACTACATATTGACCCAATTATTTTGTGAATATATTAGTTTTGTTTTATTGGAAACAGATGCTGGTAAGGAAAACAAGCAAAATGGGAAGAAGAGTAGGTCAAGATAAACCACTTCTACTAAACATCTGAAGGCTGTTAAAGACAATGCTAGGATAGGAAACCTGCAGGCCTGGATGGTTTGGGTCTGGCAGGCACACAGCACTGTGGTACCAGGCAGCAATGCTGGGATGCAGGAAGACTGGGGCAGGTGGGCTGTGGCCTGCCTAGCTAGTATACAGGGGATTGGCCTCAGGGTCCCTGGTGTGCCCCAGGGCTCAAAATGCCCACAGGCTTTAAAAACCCAGAGGTAGAGGCTGCCATAGAGGTAGCCCAGCCCTGGGGCAAGTGAGGCTTGCAGCCCAAAGTCTGAGGCCAGTCCGCTAGGGGCAGGCCTGATGTGGGAGCAAATTTGCTCCTGGGTCATATCTACACATGTGTTACTGAGCTGCAACTAATCACACATAAATTTGCTACCTGCATTTGCAGGTACCAATTTTACTTGTCATTAAAGGTTTTTACAGCACAGTAAGTATGCACACGTGTAGATGAGTGCATTTACTGTACAATAAACTATGCTACTGCACATGTAGATGTGCCCACAGACTTGCGAAAGGCAGAATCAGCATCAGGCCTCTTGGCTACTATAACCAAGCACCAACATTATCTAAGAGGCTAAGAGTGGAGGACTCAACAAATTCAGTCTCCAGGAAATGTAAAGGCACAAAGCCTAACTGAAAGGGGGTGCATTCAGAAGAGCAAAAAGATGACCTAGGAGGAGCTAGCACTTCACCAGTTATGGCAGAGACCAGTTGCCTCTCCTTAGATAAAGCAGAGCCGCTAGATTTTTCAAGCTTCAGTACATATAAAACAAAGGAATAATTGAGATATGGTAAAATGCTTCACACACATTGAAAGATATTATTTCATACTAGCAAACTGCGTGTCAAGAATGATGGAGGGGGGAGAGGGGAAGGGGCGTGTTGCCCCATGTCTGGCCTTGCACCCCACTCCCCTGGCTGTTCCTGGTCTGGGCCTACTTCCCCACCATGCTGGGCCTGCTGCCCCCACTGTGCTGCACCAGGCCCAGGCCCTCTGCTGCTACTGCACCGGGCCTGGGCCCGTGCCCGCTGCTCCTGCCATGCCGTGCCTGTGCCCGCTGCCACCGCCATGCTGGGCCTGGGCCGGCTGCCCCCAGCATGCTGGGCCTGCACCCACTGCCTCCGCTGCACCAGGTCTGCGCCTGCTGCCCCTGTTGCGCTGGGCCCAGGCCCACTGTCTCCACTGTACCGTGCCTGCACCCACTGTCCCCACTGCACCAGGCCCAGGCCCACTCCCCCCCCGCTGCTTCATGTTTGGCTCCGCTTCCCCCCCACCCCCTGCTGCTTTGGGTTCTGCCCCACTCTCCCTCCTCTGCCACTCTGGACTGCGCCTTTCACCCCCTGTCCTTCCAGTGCTCCCCTCTTTCCCTCGCCATTCCCTCCTCTCCCTCTTCTCCCCCTGCCGCTCCCCCTGTTTTCAAACACTTTCATCCTTTTTCCTTTTTCTAGAGACTTATTAGAGCCACAAATTTATATTCAGGGGTCACACTTTTAGAAGTAGAAACCCATTTGCATATAGGAAAAGAGGAAATATGTCCAATTAAACACCTATATTTACAGACAAGTGCCATAACCGAACTGATATGTATGTGCAATTATAGTATTTGGACACAAAAACATAGGTTCTGTACTGTGGAATATTTCTGCAAGTACTTTTTAGATAAAAAGATTTAAGGCTTAAAATACAGATACTCTTGGCACATCTACATGTTCATTAATGCACTTTTCCTAATGCACATTAAATTTGGTGCCTCTGTGGAAGCAGAAGGCACCTCCCAAAGCGAAGCCTGAAAGTAGGGACCCTGAGAAACTCCCCTGTTGGTACCCGGGCAAAGCAGCGTATGTGGAGACAGCAGCAGTGGCTGATCAGCAGGGGAAGCTGGGGCCCCAATTCATAAGTTCCTGCTCCCTCTGTATTGGAGGACACCTAGGAGCTGGCTCTATAACCAGATGTCCAGCTTGGGCGGAAGGAGGAGAGAGGGTGATAGGAGGAGTTGCACAGCCACAAGAGTCTGGCAGATGCTGTTGGAATTGGCAAAGGGAGAGTTTCTGTGATGTGGGTGTTCAGAGGAATGCCTGGCAATAGGTAACCAGGCCCTGGGAATAGGGGCAGGAAGAGAAGGCTCTGTGAAGCCCCTGCAGAGCTGGACTGAGAGAGGGAGGATCTCTCATTCCTAACTGGGGCATAAAGAAGTAAGCAGGTGTTCACCATAGAAAAAGCAGACAAACGGTAGGGCAGACTTGCAGCCAGAGTAGTGGGGAGTGACTGGTGAATGGGGAGCAGCTGGTGAACATTTAGACTGAATTACATGGTGCGGTCTGCACCTCTGGAAAAATGAGAACTTTACTTGGTGAAAGGACTGAGTCTGTGATGAACTTAGAATGATCTGATGAGTCAATGGAATTAATTGGATGAACTGATTTTCTTAATGATTAATGAATTATGAATAGCTTTTATTTAATGGATTATCATTAATTGATCATCTGATAGAATTAATCTGATGTATTGATTTTCTTGCAGCCTGATGAATTGCAGATGGTTTTCTGATTTCATTCAATATAGTCATGTGATTGCCTATTGGAATTAATTGGATGGATTGAGTTCCTTAGTTACTAATGAACTGTGTCCAACTTTGATTTCTTTGATCCTTATTATTTGTAATTGACTGATTAAGTAAGCGAAAACATCAATAGGCCAAATGGCAATCTGAGTTGATGACATTCATTCTGAGACCCTACTAATAACATTTAGCAAGCCAGCACCATGGTTACATCTCTTTGCAGCGAGGGGGTTGGCCCACATCATTATATCCAGTTGGCATGTGGACAGGGTGTGAGGGGAGGTGAAGCCCCATGGAGTGCCCTTGCATGTAACCAGAGCAAGACTCCTATTAATGATCAGAAACCCTCCCAACAATACAGAAAAACAAGGCATGGCAGGAGAGAAGAGGGTCCATTCCCATGAGCAGGACATGCTGAGGGTCAAGCTGTCGAACCCTAAGAGTTAGCATTTCAGGGACCTAAGCTCTTGTTTGTTCTGACACAGGTCATACCTGCGGTTCCACTCACAATCTCCAATATGAGGTACTAAATAAATGCATATTAGGCTGCCCTAATCCACAATACCAAAAGTGTTTGTTTTTTAAGTGATGATTCATAGATTCATAGATTCATAGATTAAGGGTCGGAAGGGACCTAGTAGATCTTCTAGCCCGACCCCCCGCCAGGGCGGAAGAACAACAAAAAAACCCCAAAAAGCGAAACGGGACTCAAATGAGTCCAGCCAGGTAGGCATCCAGCCTCTTCCCAAAGACCCCCAGGGTAGGGGCCAGCACCACTTCCCTTGGAAGTTGGTTCCAGCTCCTAGCCGCCCTAACTGTGAAGCAGTTCTTGCGGATGTCCAATCTATACCTCCTCTCCATCAACTTGTGCCCATTGCTTCTTGTTATGCCAGCGGGCGCTAGGGGAAACAGCGTCTCCCCCAAACCCTTCTGGTCCCCCCTAGTGAGTCTATAGACTGTCACCAGGTCCCCCCTCAGCCTTCTCTTATGGAGGCTGAATAGGTTCAGGTCC
>NW_017729028.1:5207324-5209364 GCF_001723915.1 Gavialis gangeticus | reverse complement strand
CTCCCTGCCAGCGTGCTCACCTCCCCCCAGATTTTGGTGTCATCAGCGAATTCAAACAGGTTACTTTCCACCCCATCATCCAGATCGCTGACGAAGAAATTGAACAGTGCAGGCCCCAGGACCGATGCTTAATGCGCAGTAGACTATTTTACTCCACATTAGTGTAATTGCACATTTTTTACATGACCTATTTTACCTAAGTAAAATAGGTTACCATACATTAAAGCACACATATAGACACACCCACAGAATTTCCTTCTACTCGCATATAGCAAAGCTTGATTTTTTTCCCCCCCTGTAACCTGCCTTGAAGCCCAGTAACATTCAGTAGAAAGACTCCCATTAACTTCGGTGAACTTTGGATCACAACCTATATTTACAACACCAAATGGAATAAAGAAATGGTTTCCCCAAGAAGCCTGTTTACAGCAGAATGTGCTCTTTCTTTAATTCTAATGATTTCCAGCTATTTTTATGTACAGTAGTTAGTTTTCAGACTGATGGAGATGGAGTCTCATTTGTGCAGATGGGAAATGCTTATTATGCTAATAGTGTTCTGCATTGTTAGCGGAGATTATTAGACAGAGATGTTAGAAATGCCTCTAGTGGAATTAAGTAGGTGACAAGGTAAAACGAAGAGATAAATGGCAATAGTGATTAGGAAACGGATTGTGCTGAATACGGTAAGTACAATGGAAGAAGAGAAAGAAACTTCATTTCTTACAGGAAATAGTTTGACCAAGAAGGTTATCATTAGAAAGAAAAGATGAAGAATGGGTTAGCCAAAAAAAAAATCACTGATTCTAAATAAGGTTGATAGACTAAAATATACTATTTAATCTGGAGAAAGCTTGAGAAAGTGTTGAAATGGAGGAAGGAAAAGAACCAGAACACCTATTAAAAAAAAAGGACACCACACGCAGTTTCATGTTTTACAATTAATATATTATAAATTCTTCCAAGTGTCTGTTTCAGGCGTAACCAACTGTATATTTTACATTTAATTCAATGAAATGCAATATTTGTCTTTTCTGAATTCTTAATAAGTCAATAAAACTCACACACTAGAGGTAATTGTGCTGACTGAACACTTTATATCAGTCATCAGAGCGGTATTTAATATTTGTTGTTTCTGTACCTAGAATCATTGTAACAGCAGGAAAATGGAAATCACAGCTAAGGATCCAGGCACAACAAATTCCAATTTATTCCTGAAGTACCAAGTAAGAAAGTCCTAACTGTAGCATATCTTCTTTAAATGTGTGTAAAAGCCCATTTACACTGCATTCTTGAATGATTAGACATTCATTGTAAATCCACTGAATAGGACCCTTTTTCTTTGCCACTGGACCACTGGTGAATCAATCCTGATTTCTGCCAAGATATTTCTGCCAACCTGTTTGCTACTGACACTGATGAAATCAGATTTCACTGCAAATTTCCATCACAAGTGATATTCAGATCACTCCTTTTGACTATTTGATTTTTATTCATGATATAGAATTGACCACTGAAATTTAATGAGTATTTTTTTCTGCTCCCTTATGGATGACTGAATCTTTCTTGAAAAAGAATAACAATGAAAAGCAAATAGCTGTTAGGAAATAATTGATAGCAAACACTCTTGGTTGCAAGCAAGATTTTCTGTATTTGTGTCTGGCTTGGAATATAATGGCTAATTTACTTCAGATTTAACTTCCTTGAGAATGAATGTGTGTTGGGTAGAGTACTCTGTAAGGACGGGATCAGCTAGCTTTGGTTTTGTTGGTTCATTTCTCCTCACTTTGGATGGCTCATTAGTGATGAGATCATGGGCATATTGATTAGATAACTTGCATTGATTTGGATGAAGCCGTGGTCCTGATGTTAGCTTGTATTTCCTCATTTTCATAGTTTCATAGTTAGTAGGGTTGGAAGGGACCTGAGCAGATCATCAAGTCCGACCCCCTGCCATGGCCGGAAAGAGTACTGGGGTCAAACGACCCCAGCAAAGTGATTGTCTAGCCTTGTCTTAAAGACCCCCAGGGTAGGAGCCAGCAC
>NW_017729028.1:5187728-5202002 GCF_001723915.1 Gavialis gangeticus | reverse complement strand
CCAAGCCCTGTGGAACCCCACTGCCCACATCCCTCCAGGTCGAAAATGACCCATCCACTACCACTCTCTGGGTGTGGCCCTCCAGCCAGTTGTTGACACATTTGACTATGTAGGTGTCGACACCACAGTCCCCCAGTTTCTTAATGAGAATGGGGTGAGAGACAGTGTTGAAGGCCTTCCGAAAGTCCAGAAACACTATGTCCACTGCTACCCCTGAATCTAAGGATTTGGTGACCTGGTCGTAGAAGGCCACCAGGTTGGTTTGATAGCACCTGCCTCTAATGAACCCGTGTTTGTTGCCCCCTAAGCATAATCTTCCCTGCTGGCCCCTTGTGGACATGTGCCAGAATAATTCTCTCAAAAAGCTTACCCAGGATCGAGGTCACATAAATGGACAGTAGCTCTCTAAAAATCTTAATTTCAGCCAGTAGGCCTAGATTCACCTAAGTTTTAGTAGCCTCGCTCCTATGAAATCTGCTACTGAAATCATGGAGAATTATAAGCCTGACAAGTAATTCAATACTAAGAATCTGGACTCACTTCTCTGGTTCTTTATTTCCTCCTTCTACAATTGTGGCACTGAGTTTCTGGACTCATTGTGATAGTTATTGTGATCTGTTTATCCAAGTTAGGTGGCAGAGAGGAAAATGAGGCAGAGAGAGGCAAAAAGACTTGCCCAATATTATATAGGGGCTTCTTCAGTCTGCTGCTGGGTCTGCTTTCCATCCCTAACTACCCTACTGACCACCTATATTAACCCATTCCTTACCTTCCCCACCCCATGCAGTTCACCTTCCCCTGGAAGATCTGAGCATCAAACACAGAAGTCGAGGCAAGTAATTGGTGTGATTCCTATAAAGGAGTTTGGGCTTTCCTATTCCTCTTCTTTGGACTTGCTTTAGAAGTCAGATTGCCCTCCATTTTCTCTTCTTCTGTGCTTATTCATGCAGAGGAGGAAGGTAGTATAAACAAGGAAGGAAGGCTTGTGTGGCTCATGGTAGCAGATGGAAAGCCTTAGAGTTGCCCCAAAATAGAGGTAAAGTCATACCCAAAGGAAGTTTGTGTTGGAACAGGAAATGGGAAGCAGGTCTCTCAGATCCTGGGTTAGCTCCCTAACTATTAATACATACTTTATCATTGGCAATGTGCCAGATAAATAAGGAGTGGTAAGAAAACTGACTCCTTGAGGAGTTGTGGATCAAAATACAAAGGGTGAACCAGGAATCTAGGCGTATGTGAATGCAACATTCCCATGCTGTTGCCACGTGAAACAGCAGGAACTGCTAACGCTACTTCCAATGTGGGTGATTATGTGTTGTAAGTGGAAGAAATTACATTATTATTCAGAGGTGGAGGTAGTTCATATACTGATAAGGACTTTACTTGACTCCCATCAAGTGGGGAAGGAGAAACAGGTACTATGCCCATGGTCAGGAATTTATGGTTGCCAAGTCCAGCAATTTAAATCATTGAGCTAGGAGCTGTCTCCTGCTGGGATGGAAGTGGGTGCTTCTCCTTTGTTTGGAACTTCTGTTAGGTTGAGAAAGCTTATACATTTTTAAAGAGTCATGCCAGTTGTAATATTATTTGTTTGTGATGAGTGCATCCTTCCCATTGTGCTGCTGTTGCTAGAGGGAAAGAGAGAGGGGAATTAAACAGCAGGGCCTGCACAGAGTCTTTTAATTCCTCCTCAGGCTTCAGCAGCTGTGTTCTTTGGTTCCCTAGTGGCAGAGAATAGTAGGGTGCCCTTCCTTTTGTGGTGTTGCTGCTATGAGGAGGAACAAAGTTATATCCTGTAGAACATTTCCAGACCATAAACACCAACATGAATCCAGTCTGCCTCCATTCAGCATTTTTACCTACAATTAATTATTATCTTATTTCACAGAGCTATTCACACACATATGAGAGGGCTTGGATACCAATGGAAAAAGAGATGCTGAGAGCAGGACTAGAGACATAATAACCTCCTTTCAGAAGTCCAGTCCATTTGTAAATTGTTAGAAGCACTGTCATCAGTCAGAACCCCCAGCTGTGACTCTGACCTCTGCCCTTCCTGAATAGCAAAAGTGTAGAAAACATGTGAGACCCCTACAAACAGACAGATCTGCTTAAGAAAGGGGAATCTACTACTAACCCTGAAAGAGAAAACAGTTGCAGAATAATAGAAAATTAGGGTTGGAAGGCACCTCAGGAGGTCATCTATGCTGCCTGTACAAGTCCAACCCCCTGCTCAAAGCAGAACCATCCCCAACTATCTTATATCAGCCAAGGGTTTGTCTAGCTGGGTCTTAAAAACCTCCAAGGATGGAGATTCCACAACCTCTCCAGGTAACCTGTTCCAGTGCTTTACTACCCTCCCTATGAGAGAGTTTTTCCTAATATCTAACCTAAACTTTTCTTGCTGCACCTTGAGACCATTGCTCAGGGAGGTGCCCCTTGCCTGCCTGGCAGCAGTGGGGGGTGGTGGTGCTGGGTTGTTCCCCCTGCTGCTGCTGGGTGGGCAGGGGGCACCTCACCATGGCAGCATAGGTCTCATGGTGGCAGCTTTGGGCTTCCTACCCAGTCCTGCTCTGCCCTGCCACACTGGGTCCCACTTGCTATGGAGGCGCCAGGGAGAATGCAGCAGGGTGGGAAGCCCAAGCCTGCAACAGGTAGCCTGCACCTGCCCTGCATACAAATCTGTGGGGCACATGCCCCTATGCCCCCTTAAGACTGCGCACGGTGGCAGGGAGCCAGCTTCCCCTCTGTCCCTCAGACAAATTACCCGCATTCCCGTCTCACTCCCTACCTAGGCTTTGTGGCTGCACATGGCCCTGAGCTCCAAGCCCCATGCACTGCCCAATACCCTCCCTCCATCATTATGGGGGCCTCATTTCCCCCCCTTCCACCCAAACTTACCTGGGAGAGCTGCTTTCCAGGGTGCCTGGTGGCTATGTGCATGTGTATGTGCACACATGCACATGGCACCCCCTGCCTGACCACCCTCCTTCCATTCCCTCAGCCCCTTGCAGGCTTGAACTCTGCCAGCCTACAAGGGGAAACCTGCCTTAGCCTACATTTTTCTCCTTTAAAGTTTTTACTGCATTTTCCCATTGTGAACGGAAAACACAGATCCCTGCTGATGATGACCCAGAGAGGAAGTAGAGGGGTCATGTGACACAGTATAAACGCAGGTTACTTGGAACCTGCCACCAAGGGGTGTGGCAAACCCCATGCAGGACATTATTTTGAACCAGGACTGGTGCTTGCATTTTTTGGTTTCCATTCCTTGCCCTCCTCCCCCCATTTTGGTTGGGTTGCAGGGGGTGACCAAAGGATAACCCAAACTTGAAATTGCACTGAGTGGACCACTGGCGATGCATAGGGTATGCACGTGGGTTCACGTGCACCCCCTGAGGTTGGTGGTACACCCCCTACAATTCACCGCTGCTGATGCTGCCGGTGGTGCCTGCAGGCAGTCACTGCTTGTCACCCCCTCCTCTCACTGCTGACACTGTTGGTGGTGTTTGCAGGTGCTTGCCGATTGCCACTGGCTGCTACCACTGGCAGTGTCTACAGGTAGTCGCTGACTGCCAGTCGGCGCTCTCCACCCCCCTCGTCCACTGCTGACACTGCCATGGCCACCTGTGGAAGCTCCCTGCTTGCCACCACCACACGCCCACCACCGCTGCCACCTGCAGGTGGTTGCCATGCCCCCTCATCTTTCAGGACATGCAGTGGGCAGAGTATAAGGACTGGAGTGTGTTCTGTGGCTGAATGAGGCCAGGTTTGCCCAGACTGTAAAGCCAGATGGTCAAATTATGTTTGGTGACTACAGGAGGCCAAGCTTGCCTGCATTATAATATAGGAGGTGGCAGGGGAAGAACAGAGCTCCAGGCCCCTAGCTGTCTACATAGCAGGACCCCATTGTGGGTCCTGGAACCTGAGGTCATGGGGCATGACCAGAGCTGAGCCAGGAGCTTGCAGCCCTGAACAGTGGACCCTGAACTAGAGGGCTCAATGAGAGTAAAATTGGGATGATGCGAAGGGGGAGCCTCTGACGAGATAGGGCCTGCTTCTTTAAAAGCGTGGCTTACTCTCTGTGCAACCTTCCCTACTAATGCTAACATCAAAGGCATGGCGGACAAGAATACTGAATAGGGGACAGATCAGAGGGTGTAGGCACTAGTAGGCCTCCAGAGGCGGGTACACTGTAGCTGCACTTGTAAGTGGCCTATACCTGCTGTTGAAATTTCTGGGGATAGAGATTCCACAACTTCTCTAGGTAGCCTGGTCCAATGCTTGGTCACTCTCATAGTCAGAAAGTTCTTAGTAATCTCCAACCTAAACATTTCTGATGTAGTTTAAGGGAGAAGTCCTCTCTGCTACAGTCCCAGAGAAAAGTTAATCTGTCCTTTTTATAAACACCCTTCATATTAAATAAACCTAGTTCTTTCAGCCTATTATGCTTTCCAGGCCCCTAATCGTTTTTGTCACTCTGTACTGGACTCTTTCTAATCTGTCTACATCTTTCTTGATGTATGAGGACCCAAACTGGACACAGAACCAATGCCAAAATATTTCATTAAGAGATAACTTAACCTGAACTGAAACCTTAGGTTTATCAAACTGACTAGAAACACTTTTAGATCAGTAGAATTTGTGTTCTTCTGGCCTGTCTCGGTGCCCTACAGGACAGGTGCTTGAGGTGCCTCAACCCCCCATTCTCCTTTCTAGGCCAGCCTTCTAGGATGAACTATATTTCCCGTGATGCATTTAAGCCTTGAAGCACTATGATATATTGTGGAAATCTAATGGTTGCAATGTATCCTGGGAGACCTACTGTCTAACTCAGGCTTTATAATCATTTACTTGAACTAAGTTTTGTTTGAACTACAGCATCTGTTTCAGAAAATTATCCAATCTTGATTTAAAAAGTAAATAGGACTGTAATACAGACTGTATTATGGAAACCAACAAAGGTCAGTTCCTTAATTACTGGCTGAGATACATCTGACACAACAAATATATCACTATCCTGCCCCTTTAAATTATGCTATTAATAAAATTGAATTAACATATTTTAAATATTCCCTTCTGTGATAGGCTCAGGTAATCTCGCCAGAGTCTTGCACCTCTACTAGTGGCCAGACTGGCCTGTCTGTGTTTCCTGCCCTCCTTCCCTCCTATCTCTTTCCTGCCACAACTTGCTATTACATATATATAAAAGGGGATCCTGCCTATGGGACCCTGGCTAGGAGGCTGACACATTGCTCAGCCGCTGGGGTCCTGACCCTGGCTAGGAAGTTCTATGCTGGGTGCCTCTCTAGTGTCCCTATGGCTTCCATACTTCTCTGTAGCCAGAACCTGGTCCTCCAGTCTTAAGTTTAAGCATAACAGAAATATTAGGAAACTGCTTCCCACAAAAGGTGCCCTCTACCATGGGTCAATACCCAACCACAAACTATACTCAGGCATTCCCCCTTAACTGTCTTGGTTTTCCTCTCATGGGTAGCTTTGGTGTCTGTGGGCCTGCTTTCTGCAGCCAACTTCCCCAGGAGGCTCCTATCTCTGCAGCATGCAGGGCTAGACTGCCCCTTCTGGCTCGTGTTCTTGGCTTATATTCTTTGAAGTCCCATCCCTTCCTGGTGTGTGGTTTTCTAGCCACACACAGGAATTTCCCCTTTGCTTAAGGGCCAACTTGTGTTCTTCTACTGAAGCTCCGCACAACCAGCTGAGCCTGCTGTACTCTGTTGATGTAACAGGAGCATCTAGGTGCCTGTTACACCCCTGGTATTTCTCTAAGAGAACAGAATATGCATCCCCCACCAGTCTCTTACAAAAGAAATCAAACATATTTCCAGGAGGGTTCAGCTCAGCGGGCCAGATTTTACTGTATGTAACTTCAGTGAAGATGTTGTTATCCAGGCAGAATCCTTAAATGAGAAAAATTCTTTAAAAGGTTCTGAACCAATCTCGGGGTTTTGGTTGTACTCAGAAATTGAGTTCCTAGTATTAGAAAAGATTTATTGCCATTTTCAGTGTGTATATTTAAAGTAAGTCTGGTACGTGTGTGTCTAAAGTAATAACATAGACAGCAGAAAGTTAACATTTTATTAACAGAATACCAAACAGGAATGCCAGGGCCTGGGTAACTGACAGCTATTATTCTTCACTTAAGAGGGATGGCTCACACTAGGAGCAAAGAACAGGCAAATCATATAGTCTCATGTTCCTCCTTGATTGAACAACTTGACGGGCTCAGAGCTAAATGCATGGCCTCTTGTTCAGCTGCAAAACTGTCTTTTTATTTGTTTGAGGAAGTGTACCATTGAATAAGGAGGTGAAAGGGAGGCCATTTCTCTCCACTCCCCCACCCCACCCCCAGCTTTATAAAGGTCAGGAGCTGGCTTCATCTGTCATGCTTAATCAGCTGATGAAAACTCTACTGACGCCCGAGGTTGTGGCTCCTCTATTTTAGGCATAAATCTAAATAGGAGAATCATTCTGTAATGTGTTACTTCCTGAAATGTGTAGCTGCTCTTTTAGGAGTGAGCTGGAGGCTTCTGGTAGCACAGTGTATCCCCCCCTGAGCACCACACTTTTGTCTGGTGATATATGTGACAGCTTCTCAATTGTATGTGATAAGGGATATACTCTCAGACTCCAGCAAAGTGTTTACTAAAGATAATGTATTTTCTGATCGGAATGCAAGGCAAATAATTACAATGAGTATACTTAAGAAAGCAAGAACCTATCTGTGAAGGATTTTAAAGGAAGAAGGCAAGCAGTTTGAATTTATGTGGTTCAAAATATGAGTGCTAATGCAGTATTTCCAAGACAATCCAATAGTGGAGAAGGAAGATACTCTCAGAAACTTTGTTTTAAATAGACTAGAGGGGACTGGTATGGTTTCGAGGGGCAAGAAAGGAGGAGTAGTTACAATTTCAATTATCTTACTAAGATAAGAAGAACCTGGGCAAGTGTTTTCTTGGTGTGGGTAGAAAAAAGATTAGTGCATCTTAGACATTTTATAGAAAGGGATGTGGCAAGTTCTGGTTATGGCCTGAGTGTGTGGATCAAAGGAGAAGGGACTGTCAAAAGTTATATGCCTGGGTGACAGACAAGATAGTCTTTATAGCATAATCGATGGGGCCAGATCATAAACTTGCAGAACAGAAGTGGCAATTTTTTCAGTCTGAGAAACAATTAGAGGATTGTTATTTTCTACAGGCCAGAAGAAGGACATTGTATATATTAAGATACTGTACTGTTTTCTGTCCTGACCTGGAATTTGCTGTTCAGGCTGAGTATTTTACTGTTTAAGCCAGCATGTGAAAAGGAAAAAAAAAGAAAAAGGACAGGGAACAGAAAGAAAAATGTGGAAGCAGTAATACTCTTCCTCAAAATGAATTTAACTTACAGTGACAACATTTTCTTTTTTGCTTTGCAGAAATTGCACAAAACTTGTTTTGAGCAGAGCAAAAGGAAATGATACCTGAAAATGTAGGTATAGTTTCAGAAACAGAGGAGATCCAGAGGAGATTGATTTATTAAGCATTGTTTCTGCCTATTCTCAAAACAAAAGTAAGATTTTATTCTTGAAAATAATCCTACAATGTGAAGGAAAGCAGCAGGTTGAAATGATGCTTTACTTTTTGACTATCCACACTTTTTTTTTTTAAGTCTTCCATACCAGTGTTGAGGAAAGAATGTCTCATAGAAGGCTACATAAACTTAGATTGCTCTTGTTTATATTTACACGCATCCAGAATTAATTAACCTGATGTCAAAAAGTGAAATTGAGAACTTCCAGAACAAACTCCTCCCTTCCTCCCTGAACCTCTTGGACCTGGGAAGTGCCGCTGACCCTACCAGTAATCACAAAGAAACTCTTTGCGGGCCCCAGCCACATAAGAGACACTAGTCACTGGGTACCACAAGTCTCTCCTAAGCAGCTACAGAGAATCCCACTATATTTCTTTTTGATGAATAAAGGAAACACAGAAAGACTCTTCGACTAGCACGTCCTCCACCCCTTCCTTCCTTGCCACCTTTCATTTTCCTGTTGAGAGCTGTGCTATTCGCTGACCGAGGTATGAAACACTTAACTGTCCTCCTCACACTCTGTTTCCATTTTCTTAACAGGGACACACTGGTTTACCTGCCTCTTCAACCTACAGAGGTAGGAGCTGGATTAATTACTGTAGTCTGCATTTTATTTTTATGATTTTTAGTTAAATTAAGTTATTTTTTCTGTGTATGTACTATTAAACCAAACCTTTGGGATTCTTAATTCCAGCTCTATACCTGTCTGGTCAGTATAACTTATAGATGGGGAGTGGTAACTTACTTTTTCCACCTGGAGAATTAGATCAGTAATGCCTTAGATGGTGTGAAATTTTATGAATGTTAGAGTTGAGGCCTGTGAGGTGCTGAATAGGAGAGCTGATAAAAATTCTCATTTTTAATAAATAAGACAATTTTTATACACACACAGGTGCGCGCAATCACATACACACACAAAATATTCCCATACCTATCCTATTTAACTGAACATCCACCACTTTTATTGAATTCTGCCAGAGCTGTCCAACCTCTGAGGGTACATCCAGACAAGCACGGTCATGTGGTATGTGGCACTGCAAACACGTTTGCAAAACCACATACCACATAGTCCAGTGACCTCTGTGCTGTAAAGGTGCACGGCCCGAGTGTGCACTGTGTCAGGCTTTTTTTCCGTGGGTTTTTTTGCCCCCTTAGATATCCAGGGGTAAAAAGAAACTGCAGAAACCCAGAGCAATGCATGCTTGGCAAGCACATGCTGCTAAAAAGTTCAGCTGGGCTGCCAGCAGCTATGCTCCGCTGCCAGTCAGGCTCCACGTGGTAGAATTGCCATGGCTGCAGCCTTAGGATGTTCCCAGGACCCTAGGTAAGGCTGCTGGGGCCAGCCCAGTGCTGTCCCCAGCCTCCCCTACCCCATCCGGGGCAACTTGCTGCATACCAAAACTCACGTGGCACGGGTATTACGCAGGCACAAGTAGTTGTGGTATAAGGTGCTACTTGTCCTTGGGGAACCAAACATCCACGTATGTCTGGACATGCCCTGAGTGACTAGGGGCTGCTTGACATGCAGTTTCCAGGTCACAGACCTCTATTTTATCAGAAAAAACTTCTTCACAGTAAGGGTGGCCAAAATTTGGAATGGGCTTCCAAGGGAGGTGGTGCTCTCCCCTACCTTGGGGGTCTTGAAGAGAAGGCTGGATAGGCATCTGACTAGGGTCATCTGACCCCAGCACTCTTTCCTGCCTAGGCAGGGGGTCGGACTTGATGATCTGTTGAGGGCCCTTCTGACCCTACCAACTATGAATCTATGAATGTCTTACACCATATGGGCTGCATGCCACAGGGGTCCCCAGGGCCCTTTCCCCCACTGCACAAAGACTGGCCTCCCCAGATGCCCTCTCACTATACTGCCCTGCCCCAGAGATCCCAGATGGTGCAGCAGCAGGAGCACTGGGGGGACTGGTGGCTGCTGGAAGCTATGGACTGTGGGTTAACCCATCACATGCTGTATGTAGACTGCAGGCTGCCAGTTGAACAGTCCTGAATTATACAGACATCAGAATCTCTTTCCTTAGCACCAGCCTGGACAGGGTTTTTTAACACTTTTGCAGCATTTTGAAATTGAACTTTACTACTCAAAATTTAAAAGTATTTGGCTAAACTCTGATAGACTCTTTTTTGTGTGTATCCAAGAGACTTGCTCAAGTGTGTGCGCGTGTGTGTGTGAGACCATGTCACCCCCTGATGACTAAATGTTATTTTACAAGCTATAGTTGTACCTCAAAAGTATGTGCATGTGTTATTCATGTCACCAGTTCTCCCCCTAGTGAAGGCAGTTATAAGGAACTATAAATCTAGCGTCACTAGGGTGAATGATCTGGAGGTTACCAGTAGTTAGCCCTATAAAACAGCACAGATCAGCTAATTGGAAAATTATATTTAAATATGTATAGTGATGTGGACATCCACATGTGAAAGAGTGTTCTGTTTGTCATGTATGCTTGGTCCCCATACAGTGATAGATTGGACAAGTGTCCCTTTTCCTAGCTACTGGAGCATGATGGCCTGGATGACTATACTGATGGCTGGCTTGCTGAGGGCCTATTTGTCTGCAGCAGCAGCCTGTGGTTCCCTAGTTCCAGCTGCCTATTCAGCCATGCTCTCTGTTCTCACTAATCACCATTGCGGAAATGAAATGAACGGGGGTGAGTGTTACTATCATTAGGAAAAACGATGACAATTAAATATAATTAATAAACACTTCTATTACAGGGCATATGCATGCTGTGTATCTAAACTGGACTTAGTCTAAAAATTAGCACACCTCATTACCCAAATGAATTGGTGTTACATAGCACAACTTCTACTATTAATAAGGCTTAAAGAAACCTTCCATTTTTTGCATGTATATCCTTTTCCAGCAAACTATCCTCTTTTTAGTCAAAGAATATTAGAATGAACCTTGCTAATCACATCAGTCCAGATGGTTGGTTCTTTTTCTGCCAAGTGGAAGCACTGTAACCTACTTAATGTGCAATTTACATAAGCTTCACGTTAATACTAGTCCACAAGCTCCTAGACTTGCTTGCTACACTATTCTACTTGTTGGGTTCAATCCTGAATGCTGCAGTGCACCTGCTCAGAGGTGCTGACCACTGTTAGCTCCCATGAAACCTGAGGATCTGGCCATTTATTCTAGTCTTCTCACTGAATTACCAAAACCTTGATTTGATCAATGTTCTCTTTTGATGTTTAAAGTGCTCTTTCGATGTATGGGGAAAATTTAGCCAAATCTGTGCTAAAGATTTGAGTCTGACGTATAACTGACTCAAAACAAAATTAGCCCTTGGTTTTGTTCAGTCTCCAGTCCTAAACCAGCCATGATTCAGTTAAAATTGGTTTATGTTCATTGCTGGAGAGTCAATTTTTTCCCACCTGCTAGAAATTCCCTAGCTTTAAGTCTTCTGTTCTCCCAGTCTCCAGAGTCTGATCAGCATTTGCTTTGAGATAGGTCATAAGGGGCAAATTGCAACATATTTTCTAGCATGCAAACCAAAGTTCCCTTATAAGGTGTTATTTGCATCACTAGCTTCTAAGGTCCATTGCAGATTCTAGGCATTGTTGTCTGATTTTCTAAGCATTGTAGAAACATACAGTAAGAGAAGAGACTGCCTCTATCTCAAAGAGCTTAAGTATTTATAAGTGGGTGCGTCTACATGAGATATTTACTGTGGAGTTGCCTAGCCAGCTCCACAGTAAAGTCTCAGCGGGTGTGTCTACATGAGATGCTTACTGCGCATTAGCCTAATAGCACTGCATAGTAGCGTGTCATAGGACAAACATTGCTAATAGCCTACTGCTCAGTATTATTAAGCTAATGCTCAGCAAGCGTCACTGAATAACCATGTACTGGTGCTACTGCACAGTAACTCTAGGTACTATGCATTTAGTTAGTACTTTATTAAGCAAGTACTAAACTAAATGCGCAGTACCTACAAAGGCGCATTAATGAACATGAGATGTGCCCAGTGTCTATATGTGTGACCTTGTTATGTCACGGTAAATTAATACATGCAAATCAACACAAGTACTATCCTATGGTGGTGTTATTTAGTGCACCACCATGCATGGGTAGACACTGATGGGGCTGGCTGGGGCATGATGGTGATTCATTTCAGGGGTCTTCTTGCTGGATAGCTCCACAGTGGAGCACCCTTGTGCTCCCACCTGTCCCTCCTCAGCACATTAAACCAGGTCAGAGCAGCCCCAGGCTGGCAGGCTGGCCCTCTGGCTCCCTGCCTGCTGGGGCTGCTCTGACCTGGCTCAACATGCTGTGGTTCTGGGCACACGTGTAAACACAGTGCCTAGGAGCAATAAACTCTGGTGCAAACTGCACCATAGTTTATTCAGTCAAATTAATTTTACGTGTAGACATGCCCAATATGTGTCTGACTCTGGATGGAAGGGGGAAACAGGAAAAGTGATTTGTGCAAGGTGATATAGCAGGTTAGTTTTATTTTGGTTCTGTTTTCAATCCAGTTCTCAGTTCAATGTCCTTCAATGGGGCCATGCTACCAAGGTCAATAAAAACCCTAAAACACAAGAGAGAAAACAGGATCATTTAGATCTAAACACTCTCAAATGTGTGGACTTCCTGACCAGGTGATCTGGTCCTGCCATTAAACATGATGTTCATTTTTAAATTGGCTAAATGACAGCTAACTGGAGAAGTATGCTCAGGGAGCACACTGCCTGGGCTTGTAGGATGCAAAAAGTAATAGAAGACTTGAAAAGATTTTTTTTGAAATTTAATGCCTTATGTTGTTGTCATGGGTGGAGAATAGACTGATCTAGAAAGCTTAAATGGAACCTAGCTGCTGTGTCAGATAAGCTCTATCTGATCTTTCTCTTCAGAAATTCTGAGAACAAAGAGCTCGTTGTGGAAGAAGGAGGAGGAGCTTCTTCCCCATCTAAGGAAGAAGCAGTGCCTCTTGCGTCTGTACTTCACTAGCAGCAACCCATCTTTCTAAGAGAAACACAGACACTGAGTGTATAGGGAACGCAGCTGTCCTCACCCTGCATCTCAGCAAGAACCAATCATAATGGAAGTTCCTGCCCTCATCCCCAATTCCAGGCACCTACATATTTCTCACTGGGTATTCACAGAACACAATCGTGACAGAAATAAGCTGAACTGCTACTATACTTCTCATCCATCCAGGTGCATGGGGATTGGATTGGAAAGGCAGGGAGTGGATGGAGTGTCCTAACAGGAATTGCTGTCATCCAGTTATGTGAAAGAGAGTAACTACATTAATAGCTTGTAATCAGACCCTTAGAATGCAAATGTCACAATATTTAGTCTCCTAGGAAGCCTTCTGTTGTTCTCTGGGGGATGCAAAACCAACCAAAGGGAGTTGGTTTTGCACTGGAGTTTATTGTTCCTGAGTGCCATATTAACATGTGCGCCTGGGACAGCAACATGTTGGGCTGGGTCGGAGGAGGGGTCAACCTGCCAGCCTGGGGCTGCTCCCACCCAGTTTAACGTGCTGTGGATAGGCTGGCTGGGGCATGAGAGTTCTCTAGTGTGGGGCTAGTCAGCAGGCAGCCCCTGCACAGTGAAGCACCCTTATGCTTCAGCCAGCCATGTAAGCATCTACACATGAACTGCTGTGGAGTAAAAAACTCCACAGAAGGATAGCACATGTATTTACAAGTACTACCATGCTGCAAAGTTAATTAGTTTACTCCAGCCTAATAGCCCTGCACGTAGTTTCATAGTTTATAGTTTGTAGAGTCAGAACGGCCCTGAGCAGATCTTCAACTCCAATCCCTTCCCTTGGAAGGAAAAAGTACTGGGGTCAAACAACCCCAGCAAGGTGTTCGTCTAGCCTTGTCTTAAAGACCGCCAGGGTAGGAGCCAGTACCACTTCGCTTGGAAGTTGGTTCCAGATCCTAACTGCCCTGACAGTGAAGTAGCACCTCCTGATGTCTAATCTGAATCTATCCTCTGCCAGCTTGTGACCGTTATTTCTAGTCAGTCCTGGTAGTGCTCGGTGGAACAGGGACTCCCCTAATGCCTGCTGGTCCCCTCTGCCTAGTTTGTAACAGGCCACTAGATCCCCCCTCAGCCTTCTCTTGTGGAGGCTGAACAGGTTCAGGTCCTGTAGCCTCTCCTTATAGGGCCTGCCCTGCTGCCTGCTGATCATGCGAGTGGCCCTCCTCTGGACCCTCTCCATGTTGTCCACATCCCTCCTGAAGTGCAGTGCCCAGAACTGGATGCACTACTCCAGTTGTGGCCTGACCAGTGCCACATAGGGAGGGAGTATCACCTCCTTGGATTTGCTTGAGGTGCATCTGTGGATGCATGACAAGGTGCGGTTAGCCTTCCTGACTCCATCCCCACACTGCCGGCCCATGTTCATCTTGGCATCAATGATGACTCCAAGATCCTTTTCTGCCTCTGCACTGATAAGAAGGGAGTTCCCCAGCCTGTACGTATGGTGTTGGTTCTTCCTTCCCAGGTGCAGCATCTTGCAGTTGTCAGTGTTGAATCCCATCCTATTCTCATCCGCCCACCCCTGTAACCTGTCTAGGTCCGATTGCAGCCTATTCCTCCCTTCTAGCGTGCCCACATTCCCCCACATCTTAGTGTCGTCTGCATATTTGAACAGGGTGCTTTTTACCCCCTCGTCCAAGTCACTGATGAAGATGTTGAACAGTGCG
>NW_017729028.1:5180198-5182728 GCF_001723915.1 Gavialis gangeticus | reverse complement strand
CCTCTGTACTGATGAGAAGGGAGTTCCCCAGCCTGTACGTATGGTGCTGGTTCTTTCTCACCAGAAATTATTGCTCCTGGGTGCTGCGTCTTTATGTGCACCTGGGACCATAGCACATTGAGCTGAGTAGGAGCAGCTCCAGCTGGCAAGAATGCTGTTGCAGGATAATACTTGTATTTACAAGTACTAACCTATGGTGGACTTAATTAATTTCCTGCAACCTGACAGAGCTGCACATGTAGATGCTTAGACATTACTATGGGGCTAATTGCCACACCAAGAAATTCCTGCTGTCTCACCCAGACTTTTTCCTGGGATGTCACACTTGCTGGACACAATGTTTTTCAGGAGAATTTGCTCTGTTTCACACAGTCAGGACTGACTCTGGAAATACCTGTCTTTCTACATTCTGCGCTCCAAAAATAAAGTGCATGCCTTTATTTATTTATTTATTTGTTTATTTATTTGGGAGGTCGGGGAGAAGAGGAGTATGTGGTATGCAAGGAAAATACAATATTTTTCTCCTTCCTATTCCACTTTATTTTTTAGTTATTGTATCTCTGATCTCCATTTTTTCCTGATACATTTCCAGCTTGCTAACCAAATCCACTAATAATTAGCCCACACATCTTTGATCATTGGTACTTAAGAGTCAGAGAGATGTAAGGCTGGAAAGGACCTCCACAGGTCATCTAGTCCAACCCCCTGCCTGAGGCAGGATCATCACTTTCCAAACCATCTCATACAACCATAATCTAAACTCTGCAGAAGACTAATCTCGACCCTGATACGACAGAGGCCTAACGACCTGATCTGCCACAGGCAAAGCAAGGGATCCACGGTAGCCAATATCCTACTTCTATAAAATGTTTTCAGTATTCACTCAAGGGGCCCTGGGTAAAGGGCCATACCCCCTGCGATAGAAGAAGGCAAAAACCCTGACAGTCTGTGCCAATCTGATCATTGAGTAAAATTATTTTCTGAACCCAAATATGGTGATCAGACTGACCCTGAGTAGAGAAGAAGGACCCTGACCCTCTAACCAGGAACCTACAGCTTTGATCCTAGTAGGAGCATTGGCAAACCTCAGTAAAAGTCCCCAGCCTGTGCTGTAGCCAACCCCCAATGCATCTGGGAAGGCTTAAAAACACCCTGACACATATAGCAGATAAAAGAGGGTGGCAGAAACCAGTACAGCTCAGAAGCATGGAAAATACCCGTGGTGGAAAATAGGCATAGCTACACCTAGATCATCTCTGACCAGCAGCTGTCATACCTCTTCTTGAGGACCTCCAGTAATGGTGAGTTCACAACTCTAGTCTCAAGTCTAATTCCACTGCCTCACCATTTGCACAGTGAAGAAGTTTTTTCTAGTTATTCAATCTAACTTTACTTTGTTGCAATTTCAAGCCATTCGTCCTCATTGCAGCAAGAGAGAAAAGGTGCTTTCCCTCTTCTTTATGGCAGTCCTTCAAGTATTTGAAGACTGCTATCATATCCCCTCTTAAGCACTTTTTCCACAAGCTGAACATGCCTAGGTCCTTCAACCTCTCCTTGTATAACTTGCTTTCAAAGCCCTTGATCATCTTTGTGTTAGACTCCCTCTGATTTCTTCATGTCTTTTTTAAAATGTAGAGCCCAGAACCGCATACAGTACTCCACATGAGGCCTAACCAGTGCCAAGCAGAAAGGCACTATCACCTCCCACTTAATGATTATATTAATGCAGTCTAAAATCACATTCGCCTGTTGTGTGGCTGCACCACACTGCAGACTCTCATTGAGTCTGTGGTCTAGCAAGACTTCCAAATCCTTTTCCATAGAGATGCCATCCAGGCAGGTGTTTTCCATTTTGTATTTGTGTTTTTGATTATTTTCCTGAGGTGTAGCCCCTTGCATTTGTCTACACTGAACTTCATCCTGTTAGCTCTAGCCCAACGTTTCAATTTGTTGAGGTCCTTCTGAATTGTGCTCACATTCTCCAACATGTTCATAATCCTTCCCACTTTTGTGCTGTCCACAAAGCCTAAGAAGCTTTCTATGCCAGCATTCGAATTATGAATAAGCATATTGAACAGCATTGGGCCCAGGAGCACCTGTCAGCTGACAGGTATTTCCAGCCTCAGGGAGCACTGAAGTCTTTTAAGTCTCCAGTGTCGGCCACACATTCAATTTATGGTTTCATAGTTTCATAGTTAGTAGGGTCAGAAGGGACCTGAGCAGATCATCGAGTCCGACCCCCTGCCATGGCAGGAAAGAGTACTGGGGTCAAATGACCCCAGCAAAGTGTTCATCTAGCCTCCTCTTAAAGACCCCCAGGGTAGGAGCCAGCACCACTTCTCTTGGAAGTTGGTTCTGGATCCTAGCTGCTCTGACCGTGAAGTAGCGCCTCCTGGTATCTAGCCTAAATCTACAATCTGCCAGCTTGTGACCGTTATTCTTAGTCACTCCTGGTAGTGCTCAGGGGAACAAGGACTCCCCCAATGCCTGCTGGTCCCCTTTGACTAGTTTGTAACAGGCCACTAGATCC
>NW_017729028.1:5152568-5179943 GCF_001723915.1 Gavialis gangeticus | reverse complement strand
CCCCCACATCTTAGTGTCATCAGCAAATTTGAACCAGATGCTTTTTACCCCCTTGTCCAAGTTGCTGATGAAGATGTTGAACAGTGCAGGCCCAAGGACCAAGCCCTGCGGAACCCCACTGCCCACATCCCTCCAGGTCGAAAATGACCCATCCACTACCACTCTCTGGGTGTGGCCCTCCAGCCAGTTGGCGACCATGGGGTAGTAATTGGTGGGCTGGAACATGGCCTGGATCATCCCCGTCATGTCCTGAACCTTTGCTGCGGGCAGGCAGTAGACTTCGCATGCTGAGGGGTCCTGGCGACAGATGGGGCCCTCTGTACCTCTCAGGATGGAGTTGCCTATGACGATCACTCGATGTGTAGACACCAAGATGTTTACAGTGGAGCTAATTAGTCTACTCTGCAGTAAACGTCTCCTGTAGACATGCTTTCTATGTAGTTGTCCAGGGAGAAGAAGCTTGTATGCTTATCCCACATGCTATGAATTTAGGGGCAGGAATGCTCCACCCCCCCATCCCATTGTACAATTCCTACTAGGTGGTGCTGATTTGCATCAGTGCTTAAATGGCACAATCTATCCCTAAGGAAGCAACCAACATATTGGAGGAGGAAATGCTGGAATAAGGAAGAATAAAGGGGAATGAGAATAATGATCAGAAAAAAACCCTCCAAACACATATTGCTGTAAGGAAGGCTGCATCAGTCCGGAGGGTGTTGGGTTGCTGTGAAAACTTGCTGTGAGAGACTTTTGTTTTGCTGCTGAAGTTTTCATGCTGGAAACGAAAGCACTGACAAACCCCGGAAGAGAGCTGTCAGATATCTCAGGTATCAGAGATTCCAATCCTGAGAGTGAGAGAATTGTTTAAATTAGTGGAAACTGGTTTGCATTTCTGAAATAAGCTGTTTTGTTTGTTGTATTTTGCCTGTAGCATATTGTGTCCAACCAAAATGTTGAAAAAAAGAATGACAGTAACCATATTCTGCCCATACACATGGAAAAATGGAATCACTGAAAAGTGATTTCTTCTCACCTTCAGAGAACACTCTTGCAACCTCCTGTTGTGCTGCTGCTTCTAATACCCCCTGCTGCTCCTGCCTCTCTGTTTTACTATAATGTTGTGCATTTATGGCACTTTAATCAAATCTTCTTATTAGAGGTTTGAGCACCATGTTTTTGTTTGAGGTAAATATCTGAGCATAACCTACATCCGCACACAATAACTTCTAGGTCAGCACAGTGATTGTGAATGGAAGTACACAGCAACTCTTGTTACAATTCTGATAAAGTTCACACTCATTAGCTAGCCTACAGAAATCTTGATAAGACACACAGCCTGCCTTCACATACCATTCTCACCCCAATTGGCCTGCTTTATTGGTTATTTTGGTGCTTGAATGAGGAGGCTGTGCCGTACATTTCATTTTCTGTGTATGCTAGTACCTACAGAGTCTTCCACGTCCCTCAGATATCAGACTGCTCATTGAACTATGTTCTTGTAAGGAGGAGATAAGCAGCAAGGGCTAGGATCTGGAAGACAATTTCTCCCCGCTTCTTGCAAAGGGGGCCACACCCAGGTAATAAAGGGCAGAATTTCACTCAAATCTTTGACTATTCTGTCACCTAAGGCAAAGGAGTATCACTGGCACATAAGCCTGGGTAGTGCTTTAATATATTAAGCATTATTAATGTAACCATGTCTTCAACTCTTGCCCAAACAGGAATGAATGATCAAGTCTAAACAAGAATGAATAAAACTAGTTCTTACTTATTTTCTAATTATTTAGTTTTTAAAAGTGTTTTATTGAAAATTTACTATCAACAGGTGTGTGGTACCTAACAAAAGAGTGTATTTTTGTTATTGATTGCTAATAATAGTTACCTGACAGTTACCCCTTGAAGCCCCAGTCAGGATTGGGATTCCACTGCTTATGGTGTTGTTCTAATACCTACAAAAATGTGGTCCTTTCTACGGTGTAAAAACCTAAATGCAATAAAACTCAATCTAAAGAAAGCTTTTTTATATTGTATGCAGATGTTGACATCTTTACTCTGCCTCTGGCATGTGTGCCAAACAGATGACAGAAGCAGCACAGCCAGATAATTTTGTCTTTGGTCCAGATTTTTGACTGGTTCATGGGTTCAGGGATTTCCTTTCAAGGATCTAGTTGCAGGTCAAAGTATTTAAATGTTCATAGATTTCATAGTTTAGGGTTGGAAGGGACCTCTGTAGATCATTGAGTCTGACCCCCTGCCCTTGGCAGGAAAGAGCGCTTGTTTAGTTTCCTCTTAAAGACCTCCAAGGTTGGGGAGAACACCACCTCGCTTGGAAGGCCATTCCATATTTTGGCAACCCTCACCATAAAGAAATGTTTCCTAATGTCTAATCTAAATGTGCTGTCCATCAGTTTATGACTGTTGTGCCTCACTTATCTCCTGAGCTCATCAAAGTTAACCTTTCTGAAGTCTAGCACTTCTGCCCTACTAGTTATCTTTCACACCTTTCACGGGATAGTGAATTCTAACAGTTGGTGGTCGCTATCCCCTAGATTACCCTGTGTGGCAGAAAGCCACCTTGGTTTCTCCCTGAAAATCTCTGCCCTATGACACTGTGATTAAAATCTCTGTGCTGGGACCAATTGATTAGGATGGGCCCAGCAGAGGAGACCACACCCTCAGCCTGTCTCTTTAGGTAACTTGAGCTGGCTGCATTCCTGAGGGAGGGGGGAAACCTGTTCCCTCTGCCTACGTGACCTGCATCACTTACCTGGGTAAGGGGTTTCTACCTGGGTGGTTGGAATCTGCCCGGCAACTAGTGATGTATTTCAAATGGGTTGGCCGCCAGCCAACCGGAGCTGGCCTCCGCTGGACCAGGTGTATGAGGTCACAGGGGCTATATAAGTTAGGACTGTCCGGAAGGCGGTCTCTTCTGCCATGCGGTGGAGCTGAGGTCTTGGGGGGAGTTCAGAGAAGCTGTACTATCTAAAAGTAGCTTCTCTTCCAAAAACTCATGAACAAGGAACAGCCAGACGCTAGAAAGGATCTCACCAGCCTCTGGATGAAGCGTGTGAGTAAGCTACTCAAGATCTGATAGATATCTAGCTGGCAGTAACTCAGATGCGTGATCAAAAGGCTACCACAGCCAGACTGTTTGCTCTTTAGGATTTCTAAGATATTGCTCAATCTTGTACCCTGTTTTCACCCTATCCCTGTACTCAATAAAGTCCTCTTTTGTGACTGGTGTGGGAGACTTATTGAGGGGTGGGTCTAAATTATGCCTAACAGACCCCTTAGGTCTGCGGACTAAGGGAGATTATACCTGTTTGCCCCCGGACTTGGGGAAGTGTCCCAAGTGCCTGTACTGGATCAAGTACCCATAGGACTGAAGGCCTGTGTTTTCCCGAGGACACAGGGCCATGAGTGAGTCCATTCTCGGGGTGGTAGCGGCGACGTTACCCCCAGGCTAGCGGGTGTGCTCCAGGGCGGGGGTCGACCAGACATAAGGTGCCCCTAGGGAGGCATTCGGAGCCTGGAAGGTGGTTGGGCGCAGGGAGGTGGGCGGCTCGACGCAGGAGCACCCCCTACTGGCCTGCCACACCCTGTATGTCAAAATCACCCACCAGGGCATCCCCTGTAGGAAGCAGTAAGGCATTCCCCTAGTGGGACTGTATACCTCCTGCGTTAGGTGAAGGTCCTATACGATGATTAGGAACCTATGTGAATGGGCAGATCTAGCTGATTGCTCCTCCCAGAAGATGTCAGGGTAGTTTAGGTCACCCATGACAACCATGTCCCTTGAGTGTATGGCCTCTGAGAGCTGCCTCAAGAATTGCAGGTCTAACTCACCCTCCTGGGGAGGTGGTCTGTAATAGACCCCCACTACCAAGTCCCTGGACTTGGCACTGGAAGTCTATTAGTAGTGTATCGAGGCAGTCAGTAGCAACAAAGGCTGCTGACAGAAGAAGCTAAAATGCTACACTGAACCAGTATGGGGACAGAAGTTCTGCTTACAAAGGATTGCAACATTCTCGAACCTGATTTAATTCCAAATCGGTGTGAAAAGTAAACATTTCAAAATTCTCCATGAAGGCAAATAAATAAAAAAATATATATTTCAGGTAATTCAAAGCATACAGTTTTGACAAAATCAAAATGTCATTTTTTATTTTTTTTTACTTTGTATCATACCAAACAATCATAGAAAAGTAAGGCTGAAGGGACCTCTGGAGGTCATCTAGTTCAATCCCCAGCCTAAAGCAGGATCATTTCTATCAAAACCATCCCCTATAAATCCTGGTCTAGCTTATTAGTAAAACCACAGGCAACCCTTCCACACAGCCACATGGCATCGCATCCTAATGGGCCACAGGTAGAGCAGGAGAACAATGGTGGCTAATGTCCTGCTGTGGTAACGGTTGTTAAAATACACTAAGAAAGAGAGCCAAGCCACTTCCTTCTCTTCCTCTCTCCACCACCCCTCCATCCTCCCCCAACTACAGAGGAGGCAAAGCCTCGGAATAAAATTCCTTCTTGACCCTAAATGTTATAATTGGTTTGACCTGGAGAGGAAGGGAAAGACCCTCAAGCCAGGAACCTCTGAGTTTTAATCTCAGCAGAAGCTCTTATTTCCGGAAGTATTGATATGCATTGTTTTGGCATGATGAAAACTTTTTTCCCCTTTGTTTTTCAAAATGAAATTCTGATGAGTTTGACTCCATTTTGTGAAGCACTTTGATGGAAGCACATCTTCCCATGGGATGCCATTCTGTCAGGTGTTTCTCCTACCAGGTCTGTGCTATGTATCAATGTAGTATTTGATAGAAAGAACAACTTTAAATATATTACAAATCTACAAAAAAGTAAAATGAATGCTTTTCATATAAAATTGTAATATTGGAGGGATATACTTTTTACAATGTACTTGTAAATGTTTTGAAAAGTTCATGAAGTGTCTGCTTGTCCTTTCTCCACTCATATTTTCATAGGATTTTTTTTCCAGGAATAGATTGACATCTAGTAAGTTGTCCTGAGTAAGATGTGCTACCTCAGGGATAGAACAGAGGGCAAACTATGTTTCAGAAAGTAATTTCAGTTCCTGCTTTACTTTTCTTCTGCTATTCTAGGCAAAGCCATGAAATCTCTCTCTCCCTTATCCAGGTAGACAGGAAGACTTGGTACCAGGTACTTTCATCCCAGCGTTGTAACCCAGAATACATGTTGCCTACATAAGGAAATGAAGATATAAATTGATTAGGGCTTGAACCCTTAGGATGCAAACACCACAGTATTTGGTTTCCCTGCAGACCTTTCTTTGTCCGTCAGCTTTCAAAGGATCATAGAAAGAACAAAGATCACATTGCAAGGTAGAAATTGAGAGAGAAATGGAAGACCTCTCAATCTGCGATATATACAATAACAATACTTCTCTCCCCACTGGCTCACTGGTCCTCTTTTTGGGCTGGCTAATAGAAGGTGGCTGTTGGTACAATACTTAGCAAATTTGGCACAACGCTTCAAAAACTCATTAAAGCTCATTAAAGTGGAATAGCATTGTGCACAGTTCATCCTCTGACATAGTTACATATTTCCTGAACAGGATGTCATCAAGATGCTCATGTGATAGCATATGAAATTCTAATAATAAAGTTTAAAAGTTGCCAACAATTGAAAAATGCCTCCAGACAAAGCAATCATCCATAATATCCTGTATATGCAATAAAAATGATGCCAAAACACCCCAGAAATCTTACTTTGTTATCAACACAACTTGTTTAACCATGGGACCCTGACTGATGTAATAGATTCCAGCATATGCAAAAAGTAGTTAAATAGTGCCAGTGTTTTAAATGTGTCCTGACAACATATCAGTCATGTAGTACCCATTAAAGCTGCATGCAAAATATGCAGTACATCCTAGTGAAGCTGTCAATAATAATATATGTAAAGTAGAGAAAGTAACTAACTTTTAAATACACAAAATACCTATCTGGCATCTGTATAAACTGTTGGGATGTTATTAATTGACAGGAGTGATTTTTCACAAGATGCCTGAGACCTTTATAGTGCCATAGCTAGTCTCCAAAAACCTACTTGTATAAGGAAATCAAAATCTAGTCCTTTGTGGGTGACCAATATGGCAGGTTGTTCCTCTCAGACAAGTGAACCTGCTGAGGTCCTGATTTACTTCTCATACCGTAATATACCTGAGGAAACTACACAGAAGCCACTGAAGCTAAACTTCTGTCTAATTGTCATGAAAGGAGACCAGAGGCTTTTGGTTTCCTTAAATTTACCTTTAACTGTTTTATAAATCCACCAGCTCTGTTTCTAGTGACATAAACAAATGTGTCTGCCACAGTATAAGCTCGTTTTCTAACCTTCCTCACCAAATAGTTTGAGTTTTGCAGTGCTAAAATTAAAATGCTAAATAACACCTATTTCTGGCTAAAATTACTATATTCCATATAATATAGAGCCAAACAAAATACCGAGAAGCAAGAGTAAAACAGTATTCTTCAAAAAAGGGAGTATGGACCATGGTTGAAGGAAGTATTTTGACATTGTCATGAGGACTTCTTTAAAGGTCAAGATGTGCAAGCTGATGTAGATATGCTCATCCTGGGAATCACTGTAGCAAGTGCTTGATCATTTGATCTCAGGTCATGAAAGGTATTTAGGAACCTAACCCACATTGCTTTCAGTGGATTTTAAGCACTTGTGTACCTTTGAGGATTTGGGTCTGCCTAATGAATGCTATGATGTGAAATCTCCAAATGAAGGGTCTAGGATGATGAGCACAGATGTTGACTGAGATAAGGAACAAGGAGGGTGTGCTACACATACGGACAGATATACCTCCATGCCCTTCTGTGTTATAGGTGTGATCTAAAGGAAGGCAGTGAAAAGACTTTCATAGACTAACATGGGCCTTAGATTATACCCCAAAAGCTTTTAAATCCTAAAGAGCCAACAAGTAGGCTTCTTGGAGAAGAAACACCAACACTAAGAAATGGGCAAAAAGACAAAAGAAAGGGAATCATGAACTCAGAAAGATTTTCTTTAGGAAAAAGGTCAGTCCAATTTACATAATGTTCATTCATAACCAAAGTTTCTTGTCTTTTGTTGGTTTTGATTGTTTCCTTTGTGTAACTAAGTCAGGGAAGTGAGTTACATGCCATGCATTGTGTTCAAATTCTGACGAAAACACATGTTAAATTCTCTCATTAAAATACTTCCATCTACTGCAAAATTGAGCCCTTCTGCATGGATGTAAAATATGTTTAAAAAGTAGAATACAATGAGGTAACAAGATAGGCTGCAAGCTGATAATATATATGAGTGTAGGTTCATGTGATGTAGTTGTGTGGGTGTGAAAAATAGTGTGCTTAGGAGGATGTGGGAGAGATGTGACTTTTGTGAAAGAATGTCAGAGCGTCAGTATCCCATCTAGGATGGGGTCTCTTAAATTTAGAATAAAAGTGCAAGTCTACCTTTATATATTTGATTATTTCAGTTTCCACAGGAGGATCATCTCCACTGGCAATTCACTGATAGTGCTGAAGGACACTAGAATATGTAAATTGCTAGCAAAATGACACTTTCTCTAAGCAAACTGGAGCTGCAACATATGATGGTTCTGTGTGGTAGTATAGTGCTAAAAGGGGCAGGAACTCATGTATAAACTAGATGTAAGGTATACTGGAAATATTACAATTGCTTTTAGCAAATTCCAAACTCACTCTTTAGCTTTTTTTAAGCTAAACAATATTGTTTTGTTCAGCATTGGAGGGGACTTATGGATCAGATGAAGTGCCTGACCAGAACAAGTAAATCCAATTCAGTTACTGACAATGGACAAAAACAGGGGTTCATTTAGTGCATATCTCTGATCAGGTGGTACAGGTTTTTGAGACTCTGAAGATTTGCTTGTCTGATAGACAGAACCCTACATTGAGGTGTTGTGAAGCATCACTATGGCCCAGGAAATTTCTAAGAGGTGTTCTGACAGATGGAGCTTCAAAACCACCTGCATCTGTCAGATATGTGTGGGGATCCCAAAAGTTTTGCCATTCATTATACTTGTCTCTATGCCACTAGCCACTAGGGCTGTGTAAAATTTCAACGGGTGCTTCCTTTTGAAGCTGTTTCAACGTGTTTGGAGCTTGAAACAGTGAAATTGAAATGAAAGGCTCTGAAACAGCTTCGAAATGAAATGAGGGCACTCAAAACGTTTCCAAATTTTTGAAACGTTTCGAGTTTCAAAGCTGGGCTTGCTTGCAGCTAAACAGAAACTAAGGGAGGGGGAAGAGCAGGGAAGGACAGCTTTGATATTGACATCTAGCTCCCGGTTCAATTCCCCAGCTCTCTGATCACTTCCCCAGCTCTTCCTGGGGGGGCATGGACCCCCAGTCTGCGCATGGGGTTTCAGCAGGCTGCTGCTGCAGGCTGGGACCAGCGGCAGCTGCTTGGCACAGCCTGCAGCAAGTGCTGGGAAGACTGCAGTGCTGCCGCTGGCCCCAGCCTGCAGCAGCAGTCTGCTAAAACCTGGCATGCAGATCAGGGGCCGCAGGAAGAGCTGTGGGATGGTCAGAGAGCTGGGGAATTGAACAGGGAGAATGTTCAGCTCCCTCAGTTCCCAGTTTGATTCCCCATCTCCCTTATTGCTTCCTCCAGGTCTTCCCAGGGAGCGCAGGCCCTGAGATGATGTGGGATGATAGCAGGCTGCCACTGCTAGCTGGGGATGGTGATAGCTCTGGGCTATTTCCCCAGCCGGCAGCAGCAGCCTACTGAAACCCCGCATGCTCTGGCTGAATGCTGCAGCTGCCCCAGATCCCAGATAGTACGCACTGTCCTCCTGAGCCACACTGTAACTGCACAATGGTGTAGCTGCCATGCAGGTGGGGGGTGGAGATTCCCGCTGCCCCATGCTGCATGGGGAGGTTCTGCCACGAGTGCCCAATGGCCCCAGTTGCCACTGCTGGAGACAGTGAATGCGGGACTTTTTTTTAAAACTCCACACTCACTGGCTGTGTAGCATGTAGATGACAGCTTGCTGCTGCTGCTGGCTGAGGCCAGCCACCTGAATCTGCCTGACACAGCCCACACTGAGCACTGGGAAAAACCCAGTGCTGGCGCTGGCCCCAGCTGGCAGCAGCAGCCTGCTGTCATCCTGTGTGCAGATCCAGGGGCTGCATCCCCCAGGAGGGCTCCGGGGCTGTGCCAGACTCCTCCAGGGGGGGAGAAGGTTCCTGGATCTGCAAGCCGGATGACAGCAGGCTGCCACTGCCAGCAAGTGATAGTAGTTTTGCTTTGAACAGTTTGAGGTGCAGGTTTACAAAAACCCCTGAACCTATCTCCTTGAAGCCTGGCAGGCTTCATGCCCTCAGAAGAGGCTACCATCTCAGTGACTTTCATCCAGATTAGGCCATAAATGACAAAGTTATAGGCATTTTCATGATTCCCTATTATAGTCTATGAGCGAAACGTCAAAACGTGTCGAAACAGCGTTAAACAGCAAAACAGTTGTGACGAAACATAACGGAACAGTGCTTTGAAACAGCAAAGTGAAGCACAGCCATACTAGGCAGCTCTGTTCATCAGCATATAGGTGATGAGGCCACGAAGTTACAAGAACCATCCCTTGTATTTTGTAGAACTACAAATAGGCCTGGTGATGCAAAGGATGTTCGGGTTTTAAGATGGAGCAAAGCTTCTTCTGCATCATCCCCCTTTCTTTGTCAACACAGAGGTAGATGTGATGGTCCTAAACAAAAAACTGAAAACATAGTGGGAGCATCGACACGTGTGATTAATGTGCACGAATAAACTCCAGAACTTATTGCCTCAGAGTTTTTTCTCTCAGGCAAGCCATTTCAACCTGCACCTGGGA
Organism: Gavialis gangeticus; assembly: GCF_001723915.1. NCBI lineage: Eukaryota > Metazoa > Chordata > Crocodylia > Gavialidae > Gavialis > Gavialis gangeticus. The sequence goes on along the minus strand of NW_017729028.1, from coordinate 5,170,054 downwards.
GTAAAAAAACTCCATAGCATATTGCTCTGGAGTTTATTTGTATGCAGCATGTGGAGACCAGTTAGAGCAGCCCTGGCTGGTAGGGGACTCAGAGGAGGGGGTCAGCTTGCTAGCCCAGGGCTGCTCCAACTGGGCTCCATGTACTGTGGAGTGGTTGGCTGAAATACAAAGGTGCTTTAGTGCGGGGGCTGTCTACCAGCTAGCCCCTTACTGAAGCACCCTGTACCCCAGCCAGTTGGGACAGTGCCTACACATGTACTGCTGTGTATGAAAAAATTCCACAGCAGTACTTGTATTTTACAAATACTACCCTGCTGCGGAGTTTATTCATTTTGTGCACCCTAATAAGGGTGCATGTGTAGAAACCAAGACATTTGCTATACAGTTTATTAGTCAACTGAGCAGTAAACATTGCGTGTAGATGCGTCCACTGAAATGCACACAAGACTGGACAATACATGCAGGTAAAAGTGCTCTATGGTATACACTAGAATACTTTACTAAGTATTGCATAATGTAGCGTATACATAAATTTATTCCCACATGTTTCCCATGAACTCAATGGTATTTCTCATGGGGATACGTTTATGGCATGCTTGTCTCTCTTCAGGAATGGGGTCAAATTAGGGAATGTGAAAAGACAGGTGGTGTTGCATGGGATGGGATTAGATTCCACTGATGTAGTCTAATATTTATTGCCTTTCTATTTCCCTTTTCTATTTTCTTTCCTGGCTCTCTCTCTGTTTGTTGTATTCTTATTTCCTATACTACTGACCTTGCTTAATAGTTTTCATTCTAAATTCCTATTTTCAGTCACATAGGACAGTCTGAAATGATCACTTTTCAGATTACAGTTCTCCTCCCCCTGAAGATAATTTTTATTTGGAATGGTGGAGCACAAAAAGACTGCTTATTTTTTAGAATGAATAAAGTGGGGGGAGGGATGGGGGGAGTGGAAAGAAAACAACTGCATGAAGGATTGGTGATCAAAATTGAAGTTTAGTATAGGAATAGACAGTAGTATAGACATTCCACTCATGATAGAGAGGCATCAATGAATACAAATGAAAGGCATTGAAGAATTAGCCCTGCATCTTTTACAGCTTGTCCTTTAACTGAATATCCTCTTTTGAATATGCACGAGTAAATCCTATTAATGTTAATGGTAGTGATGTGTTCACATTGTGAAGAAAATTTACTCCATTGTTTGAGCTCATTTTCTCTTGCCTTTCTCAATTGCTATTAGATGCCTCTATCATACGTGGTCCTAGTTTCCCGTCACTGTTGGTCTGGTAGGCAGCCATTTAAAGCACTGCAGGCCTGCCCACAGTAATGACCATCTTAAGTGACTTTGTATGGTTTAGCTGTTCACAAATCAAGGCTGTCACATTAGTTTCCTTTCTGTTAAAAGGTTATAGGTGTCATCATTAGAATGACCTCTCAATGAGCACATTGCGATCTAGTTTGCCTGCCATAATGGCGGTGACAGGATAAAATTATAGTGCTTCAGAGCAATCATCTTTGATATGATGTTAGCTCTATATTGTGTTAAGTTAATGCACTGTTATTATTTCCTTGGACACCAGTGAGACTTTTCTAATGAGCAGGACTATGGCCATGAGCAAAGTGGCTTCTATGATGCATTGTAAAACTTTATTAGCTTTCAAGGAAAAGAGCAGATTTTGTGTCTGTTTTATTGTCTTTATTTCAATAAGTGGTAAAGTTATTTCCTGGAGGGCTTCCAGATATATTGGAAAGGCTTCAGTTCAAAGAAGCATTTGAGCATAAGTTTTAAGTCCCAGGACTTCAATGAGACTTTTGCACCTAGATAAAGTTCAGCAGGTGTTTAACTCCAAAGCTGAACTGTGGTCCTTGGCTGAAGCACAACCCAAATTTGTGACAATACCGTGCACAGAAACAAATCATTTAACAGTTTTTTAATATGTAATAATACATGTATGCATGCATACACATACATACACACATATTCCTTACTTACAAATGAAATTAAAAATAAGAAATTTGGGGCCAGATCTAAGTCTTGCTAAAATCAATGCAAATCTTTCCATTCTCTGTAGCAGATTTCAGTTGAGACCCTCAAGCCTCATAGAATTACATATTTAGAAAAAACATTTGTCCATGCTTTGGAAAGTTTTAATTTTCTATCACAATAAAAATATTCTAGATATGTAAAGTAAGTAGGAATTAAACATCAATAGATAGTAAAATCTTTTGTAGACTTTTATACTGATATCCTACTATATGAATAATTGACAAGGTTTTGTAGTGTTATGCCCCAGTTTTACAATGAGATGAACACTGTGGCCCATATAGAGCCCACTTGCAAATTTGAATATATTTCTTGTTGCCTATTCAAAATGCTTTTATTCCCTCCACTGAGTGGAAAATTGTTACTTGGTAGTCTTAAACTTTGGAAACTCAAGGAGATTGGTAAGATTTTTTTTTAATGGAAAAAGAAAGTGGTTTAAGTATAATAATTCTGCATTTTGAAATCATTGTATATGAAGGTGAGATACTGTTGCCTGTATAACTGCTTCTAACTCCACAAATCCCTGTAAATGACTTGTGGGTCTTGAGATTGTTCTGGCCAAAGATAAAGAGAAATAAGAATAATCTTAATTTTTCTTTGGGCAGTTTTGGATGTACAACATTCAGTGCTTTGAAGTGTCTAAACAAGTTTAATACATTGCGGAAACAGGGCTCCAAATAGATTTTTTTTTCAGTGCAATTATAATTCCATCGGTTCAAGTTCCATTTTTCTGCAAGTTAAAACAATAAAATGGAGCATATGTAAGTTTTTTAAATGGCATCTCCTGGAAATAAGATCAGCCCTCTAAGTCAATTTTATACATTTTTCATATGTTTTGAACTTTCTATAAAGGAACATCTTCCAAAATTATATTAACCAAAGCCCTGGGTAGTGAAAAATCTCCCAGTGACTGGGGGTTTCATGTTACTGCTAAATTGCTTCCAGTATATTAGATTAGTTTCTTGCATAACACTGCATTATTCTGTTCTTGTGCTTCTTCTCCCACTGCCATATCTAGCCCTAAATCTTCTTAATCCAGTCACCGGGGACAGTAAAACAATCTGTCAGATATTGCCACTTGATGGGGTAATAACTCAGGAAACCAGCCGCCAGTCAGGTAGGTTACTGATATAACAATACCCCTGGTGGGGCTGTTTATAGGGATTAAACTCAAGACCTCTAGATCAAAACTGTGAGAATCTATAGTTAACAGACCAAATTCATCAACTAACTAAGAGACAGCAGTGGAGTCCTAACCCTCCCCACCCCACCTTTGGCCAAGCAACTATAGAAAGGCAAACTTCCCTGTCAGGCTCATGGATTCATATTCTGTAAAACAGGGGTGTCAAACTTGCTTGGCTTCCTGAGCCAGATCTAAATTGTGGGGCTCCTTGCAGGTAGGATGATGGGGCTCCTCATAGGGTGGATCTGGACTGTGAGGAACCTCAAAAACCAGATCCAGACATACCTGTGGCAGTGCAGTGAGTTCCATCAGAGAATACCAGGAATTTATGCAATCGTCGTTAGCCCTGCCAATGCCAAAACAGAACCCCAGTGTGGTTCTCTACTTCACACTTTGGCAGTGGGCCCTGACTCTACTGGACCTACCCCTGAATTGTCAGCTCCTCCAGGAGCCCTACAGGCCATATCTTTTCACATCCCTGTTCTAAAGCTATAAGGGGACTCACTATGATCATCTATTCCAGGGGTTCCCAAACTTTGGTACGTGTACCCTTGGGGTATGCAAGACATCTCTGGGGGGTACATGGGAGAAATTGTGTAATGGCCAATTTAATTTTCATTATAATAATAATTGGCATTTCAGAGGTTAAAATACAAAACTCATGCTAGTAGGGGTACATGGGCAGCTGGTAAATCTGGAAGGGGGTACACAATAAGAAAAAGTTTGATTTAAACTGCTGCCCTCTTGCATATGCCTGCCAGACCATTGTTCATGGAACCTGGTTTAAAGAATGTCTTATAATAGCTAACCTTGTTTTAAAGATTCCAAGAAATAGTGAGACCACCACCCCTCTGATAAGATGTTCCAATGTTTAATTACCCTCACTTTTAGGAAACCGCTTCTTATTTCAAGGTTGAATTTGTCTTGATACACCTTCCAGCTATTGTATTTTGTTAAGCCTTTGTCAGCAAGCTCAAAAAGCTCCTTCCTCCCTTCTGAGATATCTTTTACAAGTATAAGTAACTCTATGGCGTAATCGAGTCACTTCTCAACATTCTCTTCAATAGACTGTAGTTTGGAACACCTTGGGTGTGTCTGCACGAGATGCTTTACTATGCAGTAGACTAATCTATGGAACAGTAAGGTGTCACCATATAACTGTGTGCTGCAGCTACTGCACAGCAAATCAGGCTAATGCATGCTTTTTTACTACCTGTAAATACGGATAGTATATTAACTGTGCATTAGCTACTGTCCAGTACCATACATGAAGACAGTCCAGGTCAGCTCAGGCAGCAGGAGGTGAGAGAACTGTACCCTCCCCAGCAGCTGTTTCCCAGCCCCCTGCCCTGGTCCGTTGATTGGGACAGGGGGACAGGAAAAGTGTCTCTTCCACCACAGCTGTTTCCCAGCTCCCTGCCCCAATCTGCCCACCAAGGAAGAGGACTAGGAACATGATCAGCCTGACCTCAGTTCCCCCTGACAGCCTAGAGCTCCCCCTGGCCTTACAGTGGCAGAGCAGAGTAGGAGTAGCCCTGCTCTGAATTGCTCCCATCAGGAGCAAATTTGCTCCCAAGGGGCGTGCATGTAGATGTTATCCTAGGGAAAACTTACTGTGCAATATTTTATTGTGCAGTAAGCTTACAGTGCATTAAGAGTACATGTAGACATGTCCCGTGAGCATCACGTTGTAGGTCTTGTTTTCCTGCTCTTGTATTATATTTGTGGCCCTTTCTCTTCCACACCCTTAATTGAAGTAAGGACTCCAGAACTGGTCCCAGTTTTCTAGTGATGGTGTATAAGATCACTTTCCCTCTTATTATTAATCATTTTCTATACCCAAGGATCTCACTAGACCTTTTAGCCACAGCAATGCCCTGAGAGCTCTTGCTGAGACAGTGGCTTCTAGCTCTTTTTCCAAGTTATTGTTTTCCAAGTCAGACTCTCTGCTCTTACAGCTTTTCCTTGGCTACTTTGTCCTCAGGTGCTCTGTATTGGATTTAGAAGTACTAAAATTCATTTTGTTGATCTGTGAGTTTTAACCATGAAATTCAGATCCCTCTGTCATACTAAACTTGTCCTCATAACTTAACACCTAATCCATCTTTTTGTTACCTGCAAACTGTCTCAGCAGAGATGTTTTTATTTTCAAGTAGATCATTAATAAAATATCAACTGTCATTGGGCAAATTCTTCCAGGACTATATTAGTAATGATCCCCCTTGTTGACATCTCCTAGTTAGCAACTACATAGCTGTGAGTTTTAAATGTATGTGCCCTGTTAGTTCTACATAAAGCAAGTATCTTAGCGTTATGTTGAACTACATCATCTATCTTGGAGAAACTGAAGCACACTATATATCAGCCCTCCTACCTTTATCAACCAGACCTGTAATCTTTTCAAGAAAAGTAACAGGGTAGTTTGACAGATCTACAATCTACTTTCCCTAAAACCATTTTAACTGCTGTTAATTATATTTTTATCCTAAAATGCCTGGTTAATATACCCCTGAATTAACTATCCCATTCTTTTACCTGGCAGGGCTAACCGGTCTTTAATTCCCTGGGTTATCCCTTTTATCTTTTGTAATTACTTAAATTTCTTTGACAGTACTCTAATCCTTCACAAATTCCTCATTTTTCAATTTTTTCTGAAGGTTTGTATTGCTTCAGAGAGTTCCTACTTTAGTTCCTTTAATACTTGTAGGTGTAAATTATCTGGGCTTTTTATCAGAAAATATTTACTTTTATCAGCTGTTGTATCTTCATATTAGTGGCAGATGGTAAATTTTCTAAGAAATATCTCTTGATTTTTTTCCTGCTTTTTCTATATTACTATATGTGATTTTATCATCTGCAATTAGCAATGGGCATATTCTTAATCTAGCATTCTTTTCCATCTCAGTAGGCATGGGAGCAGGCAGCCGGCAGGTGCCTGATTAGGGTGGCCATTTTAGGGCCCAGATGCACAGGCTGGTGCAGCAGTCTGCTGCTGGCAGCCAAAGAGGTAACATCTGGCTGAGCTGCTTCTGGAACATCTTGGAGGTAAGGGCAGAAGCTATAGGAACAGTAGGATGCTCCTGGTCCTGGTCATGACCTGAAACTGCACCCTGCCAGGGTTGGGTGGCCTGGTGTGGCTGTTCATGGCAGGACAGCCCCCAAGAAATGCCAGGCCAGTTACCAGCCCGGTGAAAGGTGAGGAGAGGTGCATTAAAATATCAGCTTAAAACCCCAGTCCCCACAACCAGGTAGGTAACCCCATAGTAGGGCCTGAGAAGGTGGATCCATATAAGAGAGTGGGCTAGCTGCTCAGAAGCATGACTCAGGGCACCCTCAACTGATCAATGTTGGGGCCAGGACCAGAAGGGTCAAAAGGGCCAGACTGCCCACCATGGGGGATGCTCAGAGCCAGGGGACCTGGGGTTCTTACTGGTCTAGAGGTGAGGCCATTGCCTGTGTGACCAAAGGTCCCAGAGAGGAGGCCACTGCTGAGAGGGAGAAGAGTGCAGGGAGCTTGGCACCAGAATTAGGATGTCTGATTAAATGGGGGATCTAGTTGGGGTTCAGACTAGAATGTTATGGGGCCCAGTGTGGAGCCAGAACCATTAAGAACTTACGATGCGAACTGCGCGGCATGGGCCATGGTATAGGGGAGGTATGGAGCCATGAATAGTGCCCCCTGGCATCAGGGCAATGAATGGCCAGCCTCCTGCTTAATACATCATGATAACATTCTAGTCATGGCAGGCAAGTCAGGGCAGACTGCCCTAGGCAGGTGGGCAGGCTAACTCGAGATCTAGTCCCAGGAAGGCCCCCTGTCACAGCATGTCTACATGTTCATTTAGATGTGCCTACATTTAATGTGCATTAGTTTAATGCACATTAAGGCAATGTAGGGTCACATCTATACATGCTAAAGTGCATTAATGCCATGTGCATGGACTGATGTGGGACTAAGTTAGTCCCAAGTCAGTCCATGCAGAGCGTTAATGCACCTTAACATATCTATATGTGCATTAATGCACTTTAGCTATTTATGCCTAAATTTGGTATCTGCTTTTGCAGGTATCCATTTTAGGCATGAATAGCCTAAAATCGCCATTTTTAAGGTGCATTAAGGGCATGTACCTATAGACGTGTGACCTTAATGCGCCTTAAATTGGGATAAAGTACCTTAAATTGGCATGTGTAGACACACCCAATATGTTTAAAAATGCCTTATTATTTGTCTCCCATTAGCTATAGATATTTCACTGATCCCTTTAGCTTCCCTTCTCAGTCATCTACCATTTTAGCTTCTGACATATTCACTGCTATGCTCCTTTTCCCCATTTATCATATATTGCTTTTTATGTTTTATTACTGCCTTCATATCTCATTTTAATTAAAATGATTTTTTACTAACATAACTTTTTATGTATTTTTAGACATGTCCTGAAATATTCCATAATTTAATGATAAGGTCTCTCAGCCGCAGCCCTACAATCATGGAATGGGGGCTGAATGTGCCAAGGCAGGGAACATTGTCCTCACAGACCAGCAGCAGGCAGCTCCCAGGGGCAGGGAGAAATCTCCTGCCCCCTGCTGCCCAGCTGACCAGGAGCACATTTGCTCCTGGTCAGGGGTCTACATGTGCAGTATCACTTCTCAGCCTCATGAAGGCTCAGATCAAGTGTAGTCTACTAATATTGAGTAAATTTGCTATTTGCTTTTGCAGGTAGCAAATTTACTCATTATTGGAGCTAATTACTGCATAGTAAACTTCTCCATGTGTAGACATGGATGCTTACTGTGTAGTAATTAGCTCTAATGCACAGTAAAGTGCCCATGGAGACTGCTGGCCTAAATTGTGCCCAGTCAGGCTAGCCAGCTGGAGGGGCCAGACTTCTGCCTGCCACTTAGCAACACAGCTCTGCACTTTCAGCAACCTCATGACCCAGTCAGCCCCTCTGCTGCCTGACACCACCACCTGGAGCCTAGGGCTGACCCCCCTGTGTCCATGCCAGCCCAGGCCTACTCTGCCCCATCTAAAAGTGCTGCTATCCCAGGCACATGTGTAGATGCTGCACCCAGGATCAGGATCATAAGACCATAGGAACAAATATCACAAAAGCTAATCCTGGTAGTGGGATAAAAATCCCCAGTCCATGTTTAAATCATATTTAACACAATCTAGTCTGTGGATAATTTCTCATCCTGCAATTTCCCATTTAAGTGGTTTTTAAAAGTTTGCTGCCTCAAAGAAGTCACTCTGAGCTCAGAGATGGAATGTGTAGGGAGGTTAAAGTTCTGCCACAGGCCTTTATATTTTCTGGAGATGAAATCAGGTTGGTATTCATTCATGTAGAGATCACACTCTTTGTCCAATATAGATAGCAGATGCCACTGTAAGCAGGTGATAGTCGATGCGACATTGGTAGAGGTGCAGATGAATGAACCTGTTCAGTCAAGTGGTGATGTGGTGTGTATTAATGATGGGGCACATCTGACACCTGGTTCCTTTGCAAGGTTTGGTGTGTCACTAAGAATGGGAGTTAGGTAGCCTGTTGCTTGAGAGCAGTTTGAGGCTGAATGGCTGTCTGTAAGCCAAGACAAGTTTGTCCCCCGTGGCTAACTTGGGATGGTCATCTCTGCCAATGCCTTTCTCAGCCTAGCTAGCACAGAGTGTGACACTGATGGAATCAGAACCCCCTCTTCCCCAGTGTAAGTCTCGAGTGTATTATCTCTTTAATAAAACTGCCCTGTGCCTGATACTCAGAGGACCATCCCTGACTGACCTTTGAAACAACAGCAAACTTACATTATCTGACTTCATACAGAAGCTTATTTAAAAATACAGAACAAACAATTTTGCTAAAGCAGTCAGAAATTAAGGAATCCAGATATTGATATACACACTCAGGCCCTTTTACACTGCTATATGAAAGGTATCTCTAATAAACGTAGATTAAAATTATATTTACTTTAAGATCCTTTAAAGCTACCAGAGCAGTTTAAAGTGTCCTTTGGCCTTGTCTACACATAAATATTTTATGACTTTAGTTAAATTGGTATACCTTAGTTAACCCCCTATAGGAAAGAATAGAATTCTATAGGAAAATATAGATTCTAACTATATGGGAAGTATAATTGAGAATCAAGCTTTAGTGTTTTTTGATTTTCATACATTTTACATCTGTGAGAAAAGCAAATTCTTCCAGTTTTCTGAACATTGGTTTTGATTTGAGCAAGGGACTTCATGTTGTGGAAGAGGGGATGGTTTGCCAAATAAGAAATGATACTTAAAAATGGAATGTCAGAAAGTATACTGTGATCAGCAGGGATCTGGGTTTTCCATTTCCCACGGAAAAACAGAAAAAAATACAGATTTCCCATTTTTATCAGAGAAAACATGGATTTTCCCTTTTAGAAGAGAAACCTGTGGATGTCCTCCTTTTGCAAAGAGCTCTGCAGGCTGGTAGAGCTCCAGCCTACAAGAGCTGTTTGCAAAAGGGGTGGGGAAACCCTCAACCCTGCTGGGAGGGAAAGGGAGAGGGCTAAGGGTAGGGCCCGACAGTTACACTTACTGGAGGCTGTTTCAGGATCACTCTTCTTGCTAGAGGTAAGTGAGACTTGGGGGTTGCAGGGCAGGGCTTGGGGGGAAGCTAGCTAGGAACTGAGGGAGCGGGGAGATTTGTAGGCAACCAGGCACTCTGGCTGGAGAGCTCAACCAGCTGCAAACCCCCACCGCTCCCATCCAGCTGCAAACTGGAGTGCCCGGCTGGCTGCAAACCTCTCCACTCCCTCAGCCCCCAGCCAGTTTTGGAACTCCCCAGCCAAGCACTCTGGCCAGGAGTGGGGGTTTGCAGCTGGCCAGGTGTGGCAGGGGTTTGCAGCTAGCTGAGCACTCTGGTCAGGAGCAGGCAGGCTGCAAACCCCCTCCCGGGTGGTGTGCCTGGCCAGCTGCAAACCCTGGGTTGCAAACACTGTGCTCCCTGCCCTGCTGCCCTCCACTAGGCTCTCCAGTGCACAGTGTGTGTGACTGGCATGCCGGCTGGACCCATGCCCCCCACACAGATCTGGGGGGCACAGGTTCCCCCTGCCCCCCAGCAGTGCACACTGCCACTGGGAGCTAGCACTGCCCAAGCCTGCAGCAGGCAGCAGCGGCAGGGGAGAGCCGGTTCATACTCCTGCTGTAGCAGCTGCTGCCTTCTGTTGGGGGCAGGAGGCTGTGGACCTGGGTCCCTGGCCCCATAGCATTAAGGGCCCCCTGAAGCAGGGCTGGGGGCAGGGGCTGTGGGTGCGGGCAGGGGGCACAAGCAGGGCTGGGGGGTGAGGGACACGAACAGGTTTGTGGGAAGGTTGTGGGGGACATTTAATTTTAACCACGGATTTGGGGATTTTAATCATAGTTTCATAGTTTCATGAGAGAATGAAACATAGTTTCATAGTTTCATCAGAGAATTTGTGATTTTTTTATCATGGAAAACCATGATCCCTGGTGATCAGACTCAAGTGTTCTGTAGTTTTTCCTCTTCTTCCTTGTACAGCTTCAATCTATAAGTATGATTCTATAACTTCAATAGTGAATAGCTACTTCCCAACTGGTAAGGATGTTATCAATAAAAATAATTAGTACTGCCCTGGCATTTCTATAACATTTTTACACAATGCAAAATTTAGACTGTAGAACAAAATTACTCTTGTGGAGCAGAACCAAATCCACTTACATGTATACTGACAGGTATTTATTATATTTGAGTCAGAAATTGAATCATTGGTCCAGATAATGTAATATGATTTTGAGAAACTAACAATTCTTTTGCTTGAAATATAGCTTTCTGGCTTCCAAAAAGCATGGTCAGATATACAGGTATTTGTGCTTCAATATCACTTCACTAAAAGTGGGAAAATCTTGTTCTGCAAAGGAGTTAGTTATATATGGGAGTTTTGCCAAAAGACATGGAGGGGCATGTGCTTGCAGCAGCAAAAATACTAACGGCACAGATTTCTACCAGTACTTCTTTGCTGTAGTGCGTGCCCCTGCACATGTGCTTTGGTATGGAGCAAATTGCCCTGCTTCAAGCAAACTGCTCTTTCCTCGCTCCTCCTGAGTCCCCGTGTGCTGGAGGATCCATGGTGCAACTAAAAGAGTGGAGGTGCTCTGGTGGCAGCCTCCCTGGAGGACCAAGCCCCTGTGTCTGCCAGTGCATACTTCTATACCAGGATTTCCCAGTAGCAAAATTTGCCTACACACTGCAAATTTGGTGTCCAGTCTGTGCAGGTGCCCAGTCAATTACGAACTGTCTAGCAATATCCAACCTACACATCATTCAAATTCTCTCAGTGTGGTCAATATTCAAGGATAGTGGACAGACCCATGTCACTTTCTGAGGGGTTTTGGTTTCAATAGTAAATTAATTTAGATTGCATGTATTGAGACTGATTTTTGATATACTGGCTCCTGTTGATTACTTGGTTCACTTTGCAAATCATCCCTTTGATATCAGTGTGAAAGCTTATAGATCAAGGTACTCTTTCCACAAAAGTTATAGAATGTGATCATGTTTAGCTACATTCTTTTTCAGGCCTCCAAGAAAATGAGGAGAAAGGCTTGTTGAAGAGAGCAAGATTGTACTCTGCTGGGAGCCTCTATAGATTGAGCATAGGAACATAGGAATCTTTGTATCTTGTTAATCCTTGATCTCAGTGATGCCCAGGTGTTGCTTGCAGAAGTATTTCCTTTTGTTAGTCTTGAATTTCACACTTGTCAATTTCATTGATTGGCAGAATTTGGATAAGTAACCAAACTTTTGGAAGGTTATAAAAGTGGAACCACAAGTCTTTGGATGTATCACAATCTGTAGAATTTGGATATAGCTTGCTCTGTTAGGGTTCTACCTGCATTCTGTGCATTTTTGCCAGCAGTGCATTGAGAAAACCAAGAGAAATGAAAGCATTGTTACAAATGCTGGGGGCTAGTTTCCTGCATGTTTCTATATGTATGTTGGCAATGATGAGTAATTTACTAACTGCATAATCCCATGTATGCTTTGGCAGCTCAGAGGCTAGTTTACTCCCTGCTCCTACTGTATGTGTATTTTGGCATGTTGATTTAGGGCCTACTCCTAAACAGTATGTAGATTTGTAATGCTGAGCCTGGGGTTTGCATGTTTTTGTTCCTTTCATAGCACTAGACAGGATAAGAACAATTTAAAGGGGAAAAGAGACATTATTTTGTTAGCTTAATAATATCACAAGTCAGCAGGAAAACTGGGAAAGCATAGAGTGCTCTATATCACTGTATATATCATCTGGGAATCCAAAACAGGTGTTGTTTTAAGTTGTATCACTGAAAAAACAAAACAAAGTCTGAAGTTTTGCCAAAAACAAAAGTGAAACATATCTTCTTCAGTCCACTGTCTATGATGCACTGGCAGTCTGTACTAAAGGTAGCTGGTTGGCTAATGAAGAATCTCTTAAAAGACCACCCAAAGCATTCTCACACATACCAACCTGATTCTGTTCTCAGCTACCCTCTGATAAGTTAGGGCTCAGTCTAAGCTGGTATGAGACAGTTTCTGGCTCACTAAGTATAGTTTTAACCTTGCCATCTTCACTAAGAAACTAATCTTTTTTTCTGATTTTGGAGCTCACTTAAGCTTTACTTGATATTATTGAGATGATGATAGCTCTGTTGTAAGGGTATGTTGTACTTCTGTTCTGTAACTCATGCAAGTGTATTGGCTCTGATCATAATCCTTTATATCCATATGTGTAAGACTTTCCTAGAGGTAGCTGTCCTTTGCTTCACTGGGAAGAGGATCTTGGGTGTCTGTATCGCTCTCACTCTTCCCTGAACCATAAGGAGGGCTTTTCTATGTCATAACATCAGGAAGGAAGAGTTAGAATTGGTTTTGACCAGCAGTGGGACTTGGGAAACATACATGCTCCCTCTGCCAGAGCGCAGCAGCAAATACTTAAAAAGAATCCTTTCCTTTCCTTCCCTTCCTGTTCCTTTTTCCTGTTCCTTTCCTTTTTTATCATTAGCATATGAGTGTCTAGATTAAACAACCTTATGCATTTAAAAACTGTTATATCAGCAAATTCCTCCCAATGATCATAGCCTTGACATGGTGGAGAGACTTATATGCTACCAGTGACCTTGGAAGAAGTGCTGTCTGGAGTTTTGTACTACAGGTAAGGTCACCTGTAGCAACAAGATTGACAGTGAGGTTTTCCAGACTAATAGCAGTCCAAAAGTAAAAGTAAAAGTTCTCAGTGGTGGAGCAGGCAGATGAAGAAAGAATACTTCATACTGGCTGCAAAGGCAGATAAAGTTTGCAGCAGAATAGAAACCTCCAGTCATCTAGGTTTTCCTTACCATCAGATTGTTTCCTTCCCACGAGGTATTAAATGATTGCAAATACACAAAGGCATCTCCACCTTAAAAGAAGACACATGCAGGCATCTGATGATAGCCACAACATGTGTAGTATCTTCAGTGCAGACAAAGCTTTCTATGGGCCAGCATACCAAGTTTTTCCTTTAAGGTCCAAGGGTGGAAAAACCATCTTTAAGGACAGCTCCACCATCAGCGCATGGTGGAAGAAGCACTCAAGAGCTCCTGAACTGCAATTCTAATGTCAAAGACAATAACATTGAAGCTATTCCACAATACCTCATTAAGGACTGTCTGCAAATCCAACAACTTATCAAGAGACCTTGAAAGCCATTAAGAAGAGGAAGAACAATAAAGCACGTGGCCCTGATGGAGTATCAGCTGAAATATATTAGCAAAGTGGTAAAAAGCTCTCTCATCCATTAAACATTATCTAGAAACATGAATTTGAGCGGACTCACTTTCATTTTGAAGGAGATTCTTTTTGAGTCCAGTGTGGTTTCAGACAATTCAGAGGTACAGTAGATATGATTAGGGAACTACTCAAATCATGGTTTTGCGGAAATTGTGAACTCCGGCGTTACCCATGAAATCAGTCTATGCTTGTGAAATCTGCAAGGGAAAAAAAACATACTGAACATACTGGTGGCAGATGACAGAAGAAGGAGCAACAGACTGAAGTTGCAGCAAGGGAAGTTTAGGTTAGATATTAGTAAGAATTTTCTCACTAGGAGGGTAGTAAAACATTGGAACAGATTACCCAAAGAGGATTTGGACTTGCCATCCTTGGAGGTTTTAAAGACCTGTCTAGACAAAGCCCTGGCTGAGATGATCTAGTTGGGGACAGTTCTGCTTTGAGCAGGGACTTGAATTTAGAGATGCTTGAATGGATAACAAGGATGGTCAAGCTGTTGGGATAAACCAGAATACCTTCCATTTTGTCTCTAACCTATCTTCAGACATTTCTTAGAAAGAATGAAACTCAAGCCAAGGTTGATTCCAAGATTCTCAATTTGTAGGTATAAACTTTGCACCTACAAAAAGACTAGAGCATATCTGCCTTTTTCTTTATCTCCTAGGGCTCCTTCAGAAACTAGACAAGATGTTAAAAGGTAAGTAGTAGTGATTTTGGCTGAAGATGATTTTTAAGTACCTCAAGTGACCAGCCTGAGATACTTAAAATGTTCCTGATTTCCATGTTCAGTTTTGAGCACTTCCTAATGTAAGGACTCTTTAATGTGGGCAAAGCATAGTAGTCTGAAAATAGAAAGCTTCATAATCTCTAGTCATATTTAAAAAAATCTTGGCTGTCTAACAGCATGTCTTAAAAGAAGCTTCTAAGCCAGCATTTTAAGTAAACTTACTTTTGCATGTGAACTTTTGCTGTTTGCAAATCATAACTTGTAGCCTACTCAAAACTAAGGGCACAGGTTTCTGAAATGTAGCTCACAAGCCAAATGCAGCCCACAAGACCCTTTGATGCATTCTGCCACACAGGACTGCCCCTTTGAAAAGGCCCTTGAGGGGCAAAACTTTGTAAATCCCTTCCTTAAGAGAAATAGGTACAGGACTGAAAGGGTTAACACCATCAAAATTATTCTGATGCCCAAAGGAACAGTATCATGAATAATAAGTCTTTTAACCTTGACAAAATTTCTGTGTTTATTAACTTTTTGAGAAAGCTGTTGTTACTTTCACAATCTATTAACATGTACCAAAGCAAATAAGAGTTCAAGTCATAACAAGCTATTTACATTAATATCATCGAAGGCCCAAACGAGAAGCAAGCAGCACAACAATAGTTTATATGCTACCTGACAGCATTTGACAAATATTGCCGGCCCATGTTGAATTTAAGAAATGTATCAGAAACAGATACCTCCTCCACCTGCCCACCAGACCAGCTTAGTGATCCTTTGTACTGTTAGCAGCATTAGACATTTTTTGTCCATTACTCAGTAGAAGAGACCTCTGAGCCTCTCATTAAGAAAAGCAAAGTCTCTATTGGCTTTAGCAAGCATTTTATTTGCTGTACTGTTCCTTCCCACTGAAATCTTGTAAGAGAGGGGTTCCACTTAATACAGGGGTAGGCAAAATGGTGGATCTGGCTGATGGCCAGACTCCATCTCCCAGCAGCTCCTGCCCATGCAGCTCCTGGCCATGGAGACTGGCTGAGCAGGAGCTGTGTGGGTAGGACACATATCTGGGCAGGGAGATCTGTGGGCCTGGGATCGTAGGGTGGGGACAGCATGGGGCCACAGCAGAGCCATGATCCACCTCCTGCATGGCCCTGTTTGCAGAACCCATGCTTGTCACAGGGGTGTGTAGGCAGCAGACCAAAGCTGTTCCCCAGACTTACCCCCCACAAGATCCTGGGGTCTCTCTGGCCCCACTCGTCCAGGTAGCTCCCAGCCATGGCCCTATCCCAGACACCCAGCTGTGTGTCCTACCTGCTTTAGTCCCACCCCAGCAGTGGGTGCAGGGCGGATGGCCCTGGGTGCCCAGGCAGTGGGGCAGTGTTCTTTAATGTCTAGTTGGAGGCTGAACATATTATAGAGGTTAGAAGCTTCATAGGTATGTATTCTGGTGCTTGCAGTGAGGGTGGGCAAGATAGGAATGTTGGTAGCCAGTGGGCTTTCAACAACTCCCTGGTGGCCATTGTTTATGGAACTTCCAAATAACCTATTGCCATGAAAAAGAAATCCCATCATGGCAAGGCTGAAATAGCAGGTGGTAAATTAAGATAAGGCAGCAAAGCCTGCACTTCAGAAAGGTCAAAGGTTTGCCCAAGCCTGCTGTACTTATACTAGTTTCTGGAGCTAGCAGCATACACAGGAGCAATGTGATTATCATTGCTTCTGGCCACCTTTGACTCCCCAACGCAGATGACTGAAGTCTGTTTATAACTTGATCAACCAAAGCAGTGAAGCACAACATCCAGCCTGCAGGCCAGATCTGGCTTGTGAGGCCATGTCATCCAGCTTGTGGGTCTCCCCATGGGTCTGGAAATTTAACAGTGAGGGAGCAGCGGTAGTGTTAATTGATACACCTCTGCTTCTAAATTTCTGGGCTCATGAGGAGCCCCACGGGCTCGATGATATGACCCTGTGAGCATGGTAATGCTCCTTGGATTCACCTCCAAGGAGGATTATTCTGCACTGGTCTGGTCCTGCAGGGGCAAACAAGGAAAGCCAAGGCTGCAACTGAACTCCAACTAGCTTTGAGCATCAAGAACAATAAAAAGTCCTTTTGCAGCTATGTGGGGATCCGGAGGAAAAGCAAGGGCAACATTGGACCCCTGCTGAACCAGATGGGGCAACTGATGCCCAGGAAAAAACCAACCTATTAAATGAGTACTTTGCGTCGGTCTTTCATCAGTCCCATGGGATGCCCATGCCCGCTACAGGACAGGGAGTTCCGGGTGAGGGAGATCCCCTGCCCTCCATTAATGCTGACCTCGTGAAGGAACACCTTGAGAGCCTGGATACCTTCAAGTCAGCCGGCCCTGACAATCTATACCCCAGGGACCTGGCGAGCATCATAGCCCAGCCTCTGGCACAGATCTTTGAAAACTCCTGACTCTCTGGTGTAGTGCCTGAAGACTGGAAGAAGGCCAATGTGGTGCCTATCTTCAAGAAAGGGAGGAAAGTGGATCCAGCTAACTATAGGCTCATCAGCCTGACTTCTATCCTGGGCAAGATCTCAGAAAAGTTTATTAAA
This sequence comes from Gavialis gangeticus, assembly GCF_001723915.1. Taxonomy (NCBI): domain Eukaryota; kingdom Metazoa; phylum Chordata; order Crocodylia; family Gavialidae; genus Gavialis; species Gavialis gangeticus. Next base: position 5,152,720 of record NW_017729028.1, on the reverse strand, counting down.
GAAGCCATCCTTAATGGACTGGCCAACGCCAACATCCTAAGGGATAGCCAGCATGGGTTTGTTGCAGGTAGGTCTTGCTTGACCAATCTCATTTCCTTCTACGATCAGGTGACCTATCACCTGGACAAGGGAGAGGAGATTGATGTCATATA
>NW_017729028.1:5138620-5147568 GCF_001723915.1 Gavialis gangeticus | reverse complement strand
CCAAGGGATGACGAGGTTGAATGGTCATAAACTACTACAAGACCATTTCAGGCTGGACATAAGGAAGAATTTCTTTACTGTCCGAGCCCCCAAGGTCTGGAACAGCCTGCCATGGGAGGTGGTTCAAGCACCTACGTTGAACACCTTCAAGAGCAAATTGGATGCTTATCTTGCTGGGATCCTATGACCCCAGCTAACTTCCTGCTCTTTGGGTGGGGGGCTGGACTCGATGATCTTCCAAGGTCCCTTTCAGCCCTAATATCTATGAAATCTACGAAATGTTGTGAGGCTGGTGCATAGGGTCACTCCACAGCCAGATTCATTGCATGGGGTTGGGCCAGTGTATAACTGGATTTGGTGTATATGATCAGGCCTTATGCAAGATGGGGCCGGCATGGACAGCCATGCTGGTGAGCTGGATCACACCATTGGACCAGTGGTGCATGCTGACTCTGTGCTGGATCAGACCCAGGAATTGACCTCACACACAGGCTCCAGCTCACATACTGACGCCATGCCATTTATCTGACCTGCTGAGCCAAAAGGCTGAGCAACACAGGGCTACAGCTATCTTTTAAGAAGGTTGATTTGAGCCATACCAAGACACCTGGTTACTGCCCCCTTCAAAGCATGGACTTACTATATGAATAAGAGAGCAAGACTTTCATCAATGCATATATTTAATTAGGGTTGATATGTAACATTGAGACCCAGCATGAACGAGAGGCTGACCTAGGGCTGAGACTGAACTGTGATTTCTGAAGGTTTTGGTTCAGACTTTACTCCCCTTTTGCACCATGAGGAAGTGTGCTGCATTAACTCTATAGCTCAGCTTAATGTTCTTTCTGGATTGCCTGGTCACTGAGGAGAGAAGGGAGCATGAAGCAAGATGAGCTTCCCAGTCTCTGTGTGTGCAGATAACAAGGTTGTAGCAATATTCTATTGCAATATTGCCCAGGCAGCAGAGTAAAGAGATCCCTATATCCTCATTCATCTGTGAATGGCCAAGCACACAGCTATGTCCTTAGAAGGATACATATCAGAGGCGTTCTAGCTTGTATTAGCTTTTGCCTTCCAGGAATTAAGAATTGTTTTTTGGGGGTTGTTAATAAGAAAATGAATGTGAATTAGCCCAGCTCCATCCCACCATCAAATGCCCACAACAGAACACAAGCCAAATCTGAATGTCAAGATCTGTGCACGTTCCTAACAACATTTCTATTCTATAAACAGACATTAGGGACATAAATGAGTGGAAAAAAGAAATGGAAGAGCTCCAGTATTGGCACAGAGACCACCATTTCAAACACCCATTATTTACTCATTAAATCAAGGTGTGAGTTTGCTACTCTGAGATCTTGGGGGATTATTTTGGCTGAGTGGCTTATCTAAGAGACATTTGACAAGATTCAGGAATAGATTGGACATAAATATGGGAAGCAAAAAAATTCTAAGCTATTGTAATTAATGATATATGTTACATGTGAAAATATACCTTGCGCTTTAATTTCTAAGTATGACAGACTAGGATAAGGCCCGATGTTGAAGGCACATCTGCCTACTGTAGGTTTATTACCTTCCTTAGAAATCTAGTGCTGGTTACTGTCAATGAAGGGGATACTGGAGGAGTAAGTGGACCTTGGGTCCAAACCAATGTGGCAATTCTTTTGTTCCTTGAAGTACTCTCTAAGCTTGTACTCTGTTAGCCAGTTGTTCAACTTCAGCCATTTAAACTAGGTTAAGTCTCTAGGTTGTCCATATTGTGGAAGAATAGAAAATGCTGTAGAAAAAATACTGGAAGAGTTAAGTTGTGCAAAAAATGTTCTGGTATATGAAAAATGGTTAAAATATATCTTCTAATTTATTTTGAAATATAAAATAAAAACATATATTCTTTACCAGTAAAAACTGTTCCAAGTGTTTTTTCCCCCTTATTGAATGATTATTCTGGCTGCCCAAAGAGAAATGTTAATGAAAATGACAGCAACATGCCAAAACTGTGGGTGAAATTGAACAAAAGGGAGAGTGAGATTCTCAAAATAATGTCACATTTGCAAAATAGGATGAAATTTTGCTTCGCACAAGCCTTTCTGCTGGCTATGTTATTTTCTTAAATATTTTAGCTTTACAGGAATAGAAAACTAAATTTCACCTACTCTTCATAAATCTTATCCTTCAAAGAACTGAATAGAGGGGCATAGAGCTTTGTAGAACTGGCTTCATGACTGCTTGGTATGGCATAGTATGATTACACATATTTTTTATGCTCTGGACCAGATTTTGCTATTATTTATAGTCAAATGGGCTTAGCCAGGGATAGATCTCAACGCAGAATTTGGCCCCTTGTTTGTAAGCAAGTCCCAGTGGAATGACACAGGTTGCCTTATTTGGTAGAACAAAAGGAAAGGGTACTGCTAGTAGTCTTCACTTATTCCAGCCTCTGGAGTCTGTAGTTCTTCAACCTTCTTACCTAGGCCTGTACTTTTTCATTGTAAAACAACAAGCCCTTGAAAAGACAGTTCTGGCTTGGCAACTGACCACTGCCAGATAACAATTGACACTAGGACTAATTTGGTAATGTGCAGCATTAAAGAGTGACATTTACTGTATCTCCTGGCACAGTTGATGCAAAGCATGCAGCTAAGGCAGACCTTGCATGGTATTTGCAAAGTGTCAACTTGAAAGAGTCAGGCTGCTCTTATGTCAGCTCTCAGAGGTAATTGCTGCAGCCCATCAAATCAACCTTCATGTAGTATAAACAGGGAGATACTCTCCCCTCCATTAAGTGTTACTATTCTGTGTGGTTGCTAGTTATATCGTGTGTCAACACATTGTACAGATAATGAAAATGGGGAGTCTGAACTTGTACAGGAGATAAAGGTTTCCTTGGAGAAGCAAAATTACAGTGAACCTGTCAGGAAGAGATTAAGGATTTTGCAGAATAATGAAAGACAGGAAAGTTTGCCCTTTTGATATGCCTGTTAGCCTTAGAATGACTTACTGAATGGAAGAATTCTATCAAATTAGGTCATTAACATGTAAGTTATAATCATGTCAGGGAAAGGTACTTGAGCTACAAAATGTTGGGAGCCCAGGTAGGTGATCTGTTGCTATTCTGATGATGATCTCAAAATCACAAATCTTGCATACAAAATATTGATCTAGGTTTGTGCAGTAGATGGATGTTTCTGAGTTTTTTCTTAAAATGGTGAAGATTATTACATCTTCAAATAGGGCTACTGTTTTCATCATTTTCCCCCTCTTGTGGAAAAATATTTTTAAGCAATGGAAGATTTCCAAGCAGAACAATAGAAGGGTGTGTATGTGCAATTTTACTTTCATCCACTGACTTATTGCCAAAACAAACAAAGTGCTTAGCACTCAGTTACTCTCTGTTAAAACATTCAACTGGAATCATTCACCATGTTCAGAACAGAATACCGAGTTTTAGCCTTTAACCATTTCCTTAATTAGTCTCTGAGACTGGCATGGGAATACCAGTCAAACCCACTGACAGCAGAGAGTTAACAGAACAATTGTTTCCACTGTACAGGCCTGCAAATTTCATGCAGACAAACAAATATCATCACACCTTCTTGGTAACTTCCCTTGCCAGGGTAATTCTACCTTTTAAGATGCTGCCTAGGCTGAAGCCTAAAGTCTATTGGATCTTAAACTGATTATCTTTTTTCATGCAGAACTTTTAGCAGTATTTTCATTGCAGCTAATCAAGAACTAGGAAAACTATTATGAAGAGACATTTCACAGTTATTGCTATTTTATACAGCTAGAAAAAGATCCATTTTCTATGTTTCTTTAAAATATTTCCCACAATGTTTTAAAGTTGTTTCTATCAAAATCATTATTATTATCACTTTTGAAACATGTCATTTATTGAAAAGTAAAAGATAACTCTTTTACACAGTGAGAAATATTTCAGTAAAAATACTGCAGAAAACGATTGTGAAAAAGGGAAAATTTGGATAATGCTGCTAAATGTTAATGAAATGCCTTGTTAATGGAATCAAAGGCAATTTGCAACAAAAAGGTTTAATCTGAAAATTGTATTCAACTCAAATATTCCTTAAGTAAATTGCTGCCCATGCTAGATTGTCACTGTCACATTTATCAAACGGATATTTCTGTAACACTAAAACTTGTTTCTGCTGGCTTAATTGTGATTCCACAGTATTTGTCCATCTGCTATAGTAATGTATGAGAGGAGTGATGAAAAGGATGACACAGTAAACACTTTAATGGCCATAACTCACTGCGGGCTTGTATATCAGAATTTGTTGTAGAAAATCTGCATGGCTCCATGTTTGCTAAGTCTTAGCTTTATGATATCTTAGTCATATGTCTTTCTTTGCTTGTACTAGTTCCATAATATTTGTCCTAAGGCAACTTTCCACATCCAGGTGTTGAAAATTAGGCCCCTAAATCTATATCTTGCTGCATAAATGTAAATTGGCCTGATTTTTAGGATTGCTGAGCTTCACATCTCACTGAAGCCAGTGGGAACTGCAGGTGCTTGGTATCCTCAATAGTGGGGCCTAGCAACAGCTACCAGAGTTTAAAATGTTCCTATCAATACGACTGTGTGAACTCATTACAAGGATAACATATGGGCTTTGAGGGAGCAGAAAAGCCCTGAGGTGTTGTACCTGTGGAACGTTTTCCCCTCTGCTTATTTGATTGGACCGCAAACAGTGAACGAGCGGCCTATGAAACACAAAGAAGACATGGAAAGAGAAAGCTGTACAGAATTTTGCAGGGAGCAATTCAAGATATTTCTTCTTATTTTATTTTCTGTTCCTGTTACTTATACAAACACTGTTTTATATTCCAAGACTGTGATAATGAGTTAGTTTAAATGGGAGGGAATGGAGGGAACACTAGATATTTGACGGGAAAAGTAATTTCAGTGCTTCCTGCACGTGACGGGACTACACTGCTCACTGTGGTATTGAAACTAACTTATTTTAGTAGATTGTGATTTATAACTTTTTAGTTGTCAATAGCAGTAATTTTATGTCTTCCAGATGCAAAAAAGCAACTGTATACTCTCTAAAAGTCTTACTGAAAAATGACAAAATAAGAAACAGTAAAAGAGAAGTCCCTAAGAAAGAGCCTACTGGTTGTCTCCTCTGGAAAAGGCTGCTTTGAAAATGAACACGACATAGCAGCAGCATCCAAAGGATGGAATTGTAAGGTCCATTTCCTATAAAACAAAATCATACTGGTTATATGACACCACCGTTATATGACAATGCAAATTCACAGCAGTCTGGCAGAGGTTTTGGTGTAAATGATTAAAGAGATTCAGGAGTCTCTTCAAAGTTAAGGTTATGGTATAGTCCCATTATAAAAATTCATATTATCCCCGCACCCCTCATCTGGATTTGGAAAATGTGTTTAATCTTACAGTAGTCAGGTTTCTGCTGCAGGCAAAGGTGAACATTTTTGAAAAGTTTGAAAGAAATTCAGCAAACTGTTCTTGTGTTACAGATCATTAAAAATGACTTTGACTTGAAATTTTGGGTAAAATCCATGTGAGTTTTTCCATTAAGATCAACGAGGCCTGGTTTTCATGCTTTGATCATTTTTTCTAATCCAAAATTTTTATTCTCTGAGCACCAGCCAAGGCATTGATTGTTATTGGCACTGCAGACTTTCCACATAGACCAAGTCTCCTTGAAAACTCAGGCACATACTGCATTTAAGGAAAATAGGATATTTTTGTTGTGGCTCATTTAGAACCTAATTGGGTTGTCACTGAGGGTGTGGCTGACACTCAGTGAAACAGAATTAAGCATTGGAGGTGAAATTCCAACACCATTAAAATCAGCTTAAAAACTTGCATTGAGTTCAAGAGGACCAGAATGGCATCCTTTACATGGGAGCATATTGTCCTCTGTTGCCTTGTTGCAGCTTAGATATAACCTAAGAGCATCTGATGAAGATGCCATTGCCTACACCTTTCTGAACCAGTTCTTTTCTAGGAGCCACCCTGCCTTGACTTCTGCCTAACTTTAGACTAACATGGCTAACTGCCTTCTGTAATGATCACTTTAGAGGTGACAACTCTCCAGTCCTTCTCTACAGAGTAGGAAGGGATCTGTTTTAGTATCAAAACACTGCATTTCTAATGTTGATTTAAGTGGCCCAGCTGTTATCGGGGCCAGGGGGCGGGGGGAGGAAACATGCTACATAGTCAAGATTGCAAGCATATTCTCTAATTACAAAGGTGATCATAATCCTTATTACTGAAAAGCAAACAATTTTCTTTTCTTTCCAACTTTTTTTATTGTCTAATTAACAACTATCTTATGCAGAATTATTCTGAAGAAACATCCATTAACAGTCTTCCTTAAAAGGAAATATTACATACTGAAACAGAAATAATAAGTAAAACTATTTACCACCATTCCCCAGGTTTGAATCAAGTTTCTGATGAACTATAAGGCTCTTTACCTTAGATCAGTGGTCTCCAAAGTAGGGTGCATGCACTCCAGGGGGTGCGCAAGACGATTCATTGGGGTGCAGGAAGAAAATATTAGAACTTCTATTTCTATTTCTATTTATATAAATATACATATATTGGGGGTGCGTGCTCAAAAATTTTTTACTGATAGAGGTGCGCGATCAAAAAAGTTTGGAGACCACTGCTTTAGATGATGATGATTTATTTGCATAGTATAACATGTATAAGGCATGCAACTCTTAACATTTACAAATTATCTGAAAGGTAAATACTGTATAATGCTATCTTTTTTCAAACTTATGTAGTGTTGGTATTTTTAAACAAGGTACTTGGAATTTTAATTTATTTTTAGGAAAATGAATAGGTTGTTTAGACATGTATTATGACTAGCAGGGCTGGTCAGAAACTTTCTGTCAAAATAGCTTTTATCAGAAAATTTGTTTTTTTGACTAAGCAATTTTTAGGTGCCTGTTTTCAGTTTATCATTGAAAAGACAGATATCCCCACATTGATTTTTTTTCACTTTCTTTGACATTTTCTACAGAAAATATTCCCATTTACTGACAAATTCTAATAAATAGAAATGCCCTGAGATCTGTTGTTCTTTGATTCTCAGGTGTCTGGCTTATTTTTTAGGCCCTTTGTCAAAAGCATTTTGTGTGTGTTTTGGCTTTTCTCTTGGCTCAAGGTGTAGAGATAAGAATATGAAATAAATTACAATAAATAAATTCAAATTCTTTACGGACAAAATGTAAGTAACTTAAAGGAGGAAATGCTGACAGTAGTCAGCAATGGAGGCTTAACCATTGTATTCAACACAGGCAGGTTCTCACCTTTGTTAAACTGCCCAGTGTCAGTGATGGCAGAACAGTCAAAATATATGGTTCTGAGGTTTGAATTTGGGCCTTATTCTGGCATCATGCCAAAGGCCATGCCCAATTCAGCCAGATGTAAATTGCTTAGCATCTGGGCATTCAGGCTGAGGCATCAAAGAAAGTTAATGTGTGATGCTAGCCACATCACTTCCTTGTGTGCCTCACTCAGCTGTTTGGTTCAGGTGGACTTTTGACTTTGATACAGCTTGTTTGTGAGCTGGTTGTCATGAGTATTTGGAATTCATTTTTATTAGACCCATATGCCTCACCATTTGTAAAGAGATGTGGTGCCCAAATTTTTGTGCATCGCTATCACTTCCAACCTCTTTGTCCTACTGTATGTAATAAATCCTTTTCAGGTGGAGAATGTATTCTCCAGATAGTGGGAATGTATACAGGTATTTAATGTAATGATTTGATTTTGGGGGGAATACAGGAACATACGAAACTTAAATCCAGTGGTATATTTAGGTCAACAGCAAAACAACATGGCAGAGCACTTAGGGCATCACAGGGCCAACAGTGACTGTGGCAAACATTTTTTTTCCACCCCTGTTTTCCCACCCTAGTTATGCTGCTGGTTCAATTTTTGTAAGAATCCGTCAGTTCTTGGTTTAAAAAGCGGTAGAAATTTGCTTCTAGAAGGCACAGATAAATTTAAATTTGGCATTTGACCTTTATGAAACTCTTCTGCTGGGCACCAGTCAGCAGCAACAAGGGCCAGGTTCTGTTTTGGGGTAGTAAAGATATTTTACCTTGGCTCAAGCCCCTGCCCAGACTACCAGGAAAACACTAAGGGAATTATTAGGGTGATTTACATAAACAAAACCCTCCTTTTTAAAAGCAGTATAAACACTAGACAGAATACAGAAAACAGAGAAAAACACCAAATGCAATTTCAAACGCTACTAACTGTAAGACATAGTCTATAGGTTATGCTGTACAGGGGGAAGCTGCAAGAGAGTATAGGTCCTTCTGCAGTGCAAGGGGCCCCTTGTTGCTCTTGAAGAAACGGTAGTGCGCCAAACTTTGCTCCCCTGGAGAGACTGTCTGTGTGTGTTGGGGGGGCGGTGTTTGTGGCTCCATACAGCAGGCATGAACCCCCAAGACTTCTCTGCTGGGTTATATGGCCTGCTAAAATGAAACTACGGGAAAAACACTCAAAAAAGGAGCCAGGTTGATTAATGGCTACAGCCGACCTAATCACACAGCTTGACCAGAGCAAAGGACCATCAAAACAAAAAAGAGGAAAGACCAGACCTACCCTCTAGGCCTGGGCTGCAGGTTGTTTGGGTCTCAGCTCCACTGGGAGTAGGAAACTACAAACCTCAACCCTGGGCCAAACTGGCAGGATTAGAAACTCACAGGTTTCAACCCTGTTTAAAACTGCCAGGCCTAACTTCTGGCCAGCAAAACCAAGAACCAATACTCTTTCCCCAGTATTAATTCCTTAAAATCTCAAACGAAAAAAGGGGAAGAAAAAGAGGAGAGAGGAGTTTCCAACACGGGGACAATTCTTCCTCTCTCTCCCCTCTACCTGCACTTCCCTTTTCACTATCTGCTACTCTTTCTGCCTTGAAGGAAATGTC
>NW_017729028.1:5105838-5133620 GCF_001723915.1 Gavialis gangeticus | reverse complement strand
CCCTCTACCTGCACTTCCCTTTTCACTATCTGCTACTCTTTCTGCCTTGAAGGAAATGTCATTCTTTAGCAGCCCCTAGCAGCTTTTCCTCCTGCAAACCAGCCTAGCTCCCCTTATGTCCTCCTGCATGACATTACCCTGGTCTTGTCCAGTCAAAGGAGCGCCACACTCCAGTTCCTCTCCCAACCAGTTGGCCTGAAGAATCCTCTGCTTCCCCTGGCCAACGAGACCAGAAGGTTTTATATATTTTTCCCAGATTCAGGCCTCAGTTTGCCATGTGCTCAGCACATGGTCAAAACACAGGGGCCATCTTACCCGCATAACACCCCCCCCCCCCCAACACACTCTCTACAACCCAAGTGTGTGTGAGGGTGTTATGTTTACAGCTGGGATTTAGGCGTACAGTGTGTGCTTCTTGCTCACTTCTAAATAAAATCTATGTGAGAAAGATCATGACAATAAACTGGGAATTATTTACCTTTTTGATCAGGAGTTAAATCTGTGATAGTCTTGAAATTATCTGAAAGTTTTTAACAACTAGTTAAAATGCTCTGGCTAGAAAAGAAATCAGTCTTTTGTTCTATTATGAGAAATTCCCAACACGTTTCCATACATGAATCAAATCTTAATCTGTGGATTGGGGCCTTTTCCTGTTATTTTGCTGAAATATTAGAGTTTCATAGATATGGCAATACTAGCCCCATTGTGTTACTGTGATTTTAGTGTTCAGAGTGTGCTTATTTAAGAGACATGGTAGTATATGAGGCCACATTTTCTCCCCATACCCACAGAACAAACTTTGGAATAAACTGTCACGTTTTAGCTAGTGGGTTGGCCCATCTTTAGACATTACGTCATACATGGTAGAACACATATTAATACAGAACCACAATAATATGTATTAGACAAGTCATTAATGTAAACATCTTGAAATAAACGTCGGCTGTAACTATCAGAATGAAAGCTTTTACGTTTCTAAAAAAATCACATTACTTCCTATGTTCTGTGAAAGAATTATCCACTCTAAATATTTTCCTAATGTTTGCAGAAAGCTTAAATGTGCTGCCATATGATTAAAAGCAAACAAAACCTTTTGTTTCAAAGAAGCTTTTCATACCTTAAATCACTAAAACAGAGTGGAGTGATGATCTTCTGCATGAGAACAGGACCAAGATCCAAGAAATTTGGGTTGAAATCCCAGCTCCACCAGAAGCATTCTTTATGAACTTGGAACAGTGAACTGATCTTTCTTGATTCACTTCTAGTTACTGAGGATAATAATTCTTGGTTTATCTTCCTTGGGTACCATTTTCAAAAATGCTTTAGAGATTCATGAGCCTAAGACTCAATGGCTTCTTATATCAATTAAGGGGTGGTAAGGAGGGTTTATAGCTGGCTGACCACCTGAGTTCTTATTGAATCAGTCATTTTACTGCTGTTGAGGTTTAATTTTATTGCTAACAATGTGTTTAAAAGTCTAAAGTGTGGCTAGGTGCCTTTTTAGTTATTTAAATAAAATTAAAATGCTAAATAAGGTCATATTTGAAGATGGGATTCAGGTCCCTAAGTCACTTAGGTGCCTATGAAAATGTTTCCCCTTGTCTACTTAGAGGGTAAGATTTTTGGGACAGGTACCATGTATTCTTATATGCATAGACATTGTCTTACAGGGACCCTGATTTTAGTTGAGATACCTACATTTCATCATAATACAACTAACACTCCCAGAAAAATACATATAATGTTATGGTATTTGATATTGATTTCTCAAGCCCTTGCTGCTCATGAAAGTAATTTTAACTCACTGAGCAGTCCCAACAGAGCTACACTAATATCGGTAAGGTTTTGCATGTTAAGTCTTTAAAGGACAATTGTGTAGTGTCCAATCCTGGGCCTTGTCACAGTCCACAGAACCTTACCAGACCTAAATCTGCCAGGGGACCTACTGGGAGATGAAAGACCAGCAGCTGGGCATCAAGTGAAGATGGTAACATCCAGGACAGATAGAGCAGCCTCCACATCTGCTGCCTGGAGGAGCAGGGTCATGGGACCCTGGAGCCAGCTCCTATTGCTGAAAGGGGATGTGGCCGGAAGATAAGGCTGTGCTGGCTCTAGGAAAGTTTACCTGGAGAGGGGAACATGAGTGAGAGAGAGCTCACCAAGCTATTCGGAGGTGTAGAACTAATGTTAGAAGCTGGGCTGGTAGGTTGTACTGGGGTAGAAAGGCCAGAGTTTTCCCACAGGCAGGATTACTATAAAGGTATGATGGAAAGGAAGGATCTCCAGAAACTGATAAGAGGAATTGTAAAGGGTTCCTTTAGAGGGATTTTGTGACTGGTTAGGTGGAAGGAAGCTGACAAGAAATGGGGGTTTTCCCCCAGTGGACTTAAACCAGATATTGGTTCAGCTGGACTTAATGAATTGTGGATTGAGAAGACTAAATTAATTGAATAAAGCTAGGACTGTCAATGGATTGGTCAATTTAAAAATGGATTAATTGGACCTCAATAGATTCAATATCTGTCCATCAAAAAAAAAGAAAAGAAAAGAAAAAAAATTTGATGAAATACATACATGGATGGAATGAATGAGGGACAGATTATTTCATGTGATGTGAGTGAGAAAATGATCATTTGGGTACTCATAAGATATATAAATTACTGAAGTAACAAAATAAGGATGAGATAGTTCAATTGATAAGGGACATGAGACAGTTAGCTATATTGTTGAAAATTGATTGCACAGTATTAAAGGTCATCCTGGACCCACTGGCAAAAGATTACTGATAGAGGACTCCTGAGAGGTGGTCAAAGGCCTGTGCCTATACAGGCATGGTAAGGACAGGGTGTAGGGGCGGAGGAGTTCTGTGTAGGAAGTTTACAAACCACCTTACTCAGTCGTAGTGGTAAACATCTCACCTCTTTTTATTCTCCTCCTCAGAATCATACAATCATAGAAAATGAGGGTTGGAAGGGACCTGAGGAGGTCATCTAGTCCAACCCTCTGCTCAAAGCAGGACCATACACAAATAAATCATCCCAGCCAAAGCTTTGTCTAGCCAGGTCTTGAAAACCTCCAAGGATGGAGATTCCACCACATCTCTGGCTAACCTGTTCCAGTGTTTGACTACCCTCCTAGTGAGAAAATTCTAACCTAAACTTCCCTTGCTGCAACTTGAGACTGGTACTCCTTTTTCTGAACATCTGAGAGGTGATCTAGAGTGGGGGGGGGAATGGTGGTGGTGGTGGAGCGCCATCAAGCCCAAAAGTCTTACAGTACCCATCAAAACTCCCTTGTAGAATAATAAGTTAGCTAGTGTGTTCCTTCTCTATATTTTCTCTTCCAATCTAAATTATTACCTAAAAAGGAGAAAACCCACAGAAGCAAATATTTGTTAAAATTGGCTTTACTTGTAACTTTGAAAAGACATTAGCAATCATTCATGGTTTGACCATATACCTGAAATTGATAATTCATTGATGTTGCAAGTCCAGTGTGGCTCTTTTTCACTCCAAAGCTAGAGGTTCTGATCAAGACCCAAATCTCATTATAATGGCAAATGTCTCTGTGGATGAACTTTTATCACCACTTGTTTTGGGAGTGATTTACAGTAGTCAATACTGTAAAGCAAATTTTAGCATATAGAGAATTTGTAGAGGTTTTAAGATACATATTGATAAAGCATAAAAGCAATCTTGGTGCGTGAAAATAAATTTATTCCGGCTACTTATCACTTTACAAAGGATAAATACAACATAGATATTTTAAAAGCTGTAGAGATGCTAAGAAATGGGAAAGATAGTATTTTAAATTGACTTCTTGGGCACATCTACACAAAACGTTTACTAACAGAGTAGATTAATTATCTCCAGAGTAAACACTGAGCATCTACATGTGCACTCCTATTAGGCTGTAGTAAATCAATTAACTCTGTAAGAGGATGGTATATGTTAATATAAGTACTATCCTGCTGCAGAGTTTTTTACTATGCAGCAGTGCATGTATAGATGTTGCCATGACTGGGTGAGGCATGAGAGTGCTTCAGTGTGGGGGGCTACCTGCTGGCTGGCCCCACAATGGAGCACTCTCATGCCCCACCCAGCCCCTCTGCAGCATGCTGAGCCAGGTCATAGTAGCCCCAGGCTGGCACGCTGATCCCCTAGGCCCCCTACCAGCTGGGGGTGCTCAGACCCAACTCAATGTGTTGTGGTCCTGGGCACACATTCAAACAGCACACCTGGGAGTAATAAACTCTGGAGCAACAAGTGCTGGGGCTTATTGCTTTACATTAATTGCATGTGTAGACACCCCCCTTGTTAACTTTTTAAAAGTTACTCTGAGTAATGATTCAAGTGCTTAGGGTCTAGAACAGGCTCTCCCCAGAGGTGGTAAAATCATCTACCCTGGAGATCTTTAAAAAAGTCTTGATGATAAAAAAAGTCTTGGGGTCATCTGACCCCAGCAGTCTTTCTTGCCCAAGGGCAGGGGATCTGGACATGATGACCTTGTAAGGTCCTTTCCAGCCCCTATCATGTATGAATCATTTAGTCTACACATAGTTATTATTGGAGCAGTTATATAGGTATCTTTTAAGATAATATATTTCCAAACAGGAAATATGTGTGTCAAATTCTGAAAGTAATTTTTTTTCTGAATGACAAATTGTCTGAAAGATAGAATTAATTTAGGTTCCATCGGAAACTGCTCTGAAATCTTTGAATTAGTAATAGAGAATGTCTTCATGACAATCAGGCCACCAGTTTCTTCCAGAGTCATTTCAGATATGTGTCACACTTCCATCTCTATTCTTTTCAATTTAGGGTATGTCAGCAGAAGTTAACATTTAGCCTTGAAAAATTAATTCTGTCATTGTTAAAGGCAAAAACCCAAAATATTCATGTAACTGAACTTCTGCAATACTTCATTTTGGAAATACTGAAAGCTCATATTTCTTTATGAAAAAATGAAATATGTGCCTCATGATCCTTTACTGTTGCCCACCTAGCAGCTGCCTAGACCCTGGCAGCAGCAGCAGCAGCAGCAGCAGCAGACTGAAATGGGCTTGATTTTTGTCAGTTTAACTCCTGCTGACCTTTCTTTATAGCTTCTTATACTATGCTCATGACTGTTGTTTCTGAGCGCTTTTCTATAGTGCATTAAACATTGTGGCTAACTTCTATCCTATATCAAATTAACAAGCATAGTCAGTTTTACAGTTACAATTCAGTGGCAAGTAACTGATAAGAACTGAGTTATTTTCAGCTGCTGGGGCTACAGGGTGTCAGTCTTCACTGTAGGCCAGCAGACAAGCTGCCAGCAATCCTAGGAGCCAGGAATCTCAGGAAGACCTGAATTTTTGATAGATCACTTACTCAGCTGATGGGAAACTGGGAAAACTGGGAGTGTTGACACCTCTCTAGCCTGCCTGGTGGGGTACTGAGGAGCTGGGCACTTGGCAGCCTGAACTCTTCTCAACTCTATGACTTCTGAACCAGCTATTTCACTGAACTGGGTGACTCCCAAGAGCTACAAGACCTCAGGAGCAGTAATGCCAATAGTCACAAAACCATTGCGAGACTTAGGATTTCAAAGTCAAATTAATTCCAACTCATGATCTCCCAATTCAACCCTCAGCTCTCTGGATTTTCCCAGCTGGTAAGTGGAGGGAAAGGGGTTGGGGGGGAGGAAAGGGGCAGGGGGGAGATTGAGGCCTCATGGTGAGGGAGGGTGTGGGGCAGGAATAGGGGCTGGGTTGAATGGGGCCCCAGGGTTAGAACGTGTCATCCAGAAGTGCAGGGTGGAGGGTAGAGGTGGGCTTCCCACTGCAGGCTGGGGCTCTGCACCCTGCTGCCTTGCCCCAGGGTAAAAATCTCAGCACCACGACCCCGGTGTGCCTCCTGCCACTGGGCAGGCAGTGGATGTGCTGTGCAGCTAGCATGTCCCACATCCCCTGCCCACCTGGCAGATGGCAATGACATCACACTTTTGCAATCACTTACCAGCTGGGTGCTGTCTGTGTGTCTGTCAGTGTCTCTGTGTGTCTGTGTCTGTCTGCCCCCAACTCCCATGCCACAGCCTGCCCAGGTCTGCTGCTGTTTCTCATTCTCGACCCACAGTACCCTGCATCCTGTCAAGGTGTGTAGGGACCCCCCCTTCTGGGCTCCAAACCCCCGCACACATCCACAGCCCCCAACACCATCACAAATAATGCCCCCACCCACACACAAACACTTCAAAAATAGCATCTTATGATTTATATGCCAATCTCTTGATTTTTAAAAGTTTGTCTCATGATTTTTGTCACAGTGGGGTTTGCAATACTGCAGGAGTCAGACAGGTAACTAGCTAACTTAGGAGTCTGGAAGCTCTGAGGCAAATCTGAGGTAGTCTGCCTAGCTCCTTACCGTGGAGCTGCAGGCTGTGGAGTCCTAACAGTGGTAGAAATCTATATTCCTGGGGATGTAAGGCCTTGTTACATGTTGCACTTTGAGCTGCTCAAATGTTGATTGGTGTTAGTGCTAGCTCAGGTTTGGAGCAGGCACACCTTAAGGCTAAAAACCTTCTCATACTGTGTCCCATCTGCACAGCTGTGATGCTGCTAGAGGGCTGGAGAGTCAGAGCCTAGCTAGGATCTATAGCTGTGAGTTGCCACTACAGGGCTGGTGATCCAGGACAGGCTTTTATCCCTACTTTAGGTGAGGGTATATGAGACATGGGTTAGTGGTGAGGGGGGAGGGTAATATGAAGCTGGGAGGCAGAGAGTTAATGGGATGGGGGTGGGTAATGAAATGGGAGGTGGAAAGGAAATGGGGGTGGGGGAAGGGTGGTGAAATGAAGTCAGCCAGCCACTGAAGGATAAAATAAAAAGAAGTACAAAAAAAAAAGAGAATTTTAAAAAAAGAAATAAGTAGCAAATTTCATAGATTTCATAGACATTAGGGCTGGAAGGGACCTCAGAAGATCATCGAGGCCAGCCCCCTACCCCAGGGGCAGGAAGTCATCAGGGGTCATAGGATACTAGCAAGATGAACATCCAAATTTCTCTTGAAGGTGTTCAATGTAGGTGCGTGAACCATCTCCATTGGCAGGCTATTCCAGACCTTGGGGGCTTGGACAGTAAAGAAGTTCTTCCTTATGTCCAGCCTAAAATGGTCCTGGAGGAGTTTATAACCGTTCAATCTTGTCATCCTTTGGGGTGCTTTGGTGAACAAACGTTCCACCAGATCCTGGTGAACAACCCTTATAAACTTGTAGGTGGCCACCAGAACACCCCTGAGTCTGCGCTTTTCCAGGCTGAAGAGTCCCATAGCTCTCAGCCTGTCATCGTAAGGTCTGTTTTCCTGACCTCTGATCATGCGTGTTTCTCTCCTCTGCACTCTCTCAAGCTTCTCTGCATCCTTTTTGAATTGTGGAGCCCAAAACTGGACACAGTACTCGAGCTGTGGCCTCACCAAGGTCGAGTACAACGGGAGAATGATGTCCTGGGATTTGCTTGAGAAGCATCTGTGGATGCAAGCCAGTGTTTTGCTCACTTTACTAGTAGCAGCATCACATTGAAGGCTCATGTTCATCTTGTGGTCAAATATGACCCCAAAGTCCCTTTCATCCATAATGCTAACCAGCGTAGCACAGCCGAGCCTATAAGCATGCTGCAGGTTTTTTCTCCCAAGTTGGAGAACTTTACTTTTTTCGGTGTTAAACACTATCACGTTCTCATTCTCCCATTTCATGAACCTGTCAAAGTCCGCTTGGATCACCCTCCTGTTCTCAGGTGTGGACACTTTACCCCAAAGTTTGGTATCAGCGGTGAACTTGGCCAGTCCACTACTGATACCAGTGTCTACATTGTTAATGAAGATGTTGAACAGAATAGGTCCAAGGACAGAGCATTGAGGGACCCCACTGGTCACAGGGCACCACGATGATTGACTTCCATCAACCACCACCCGCTGGGTCTGACCATGGAGCCAATTCCCCAGCCAGTGGGTCGTGGTGGACCCGAGGCCATAGTTAGCCAGTTTTGCCAAGAGATGATCATGGGATACCAGATCGAAGGCTTTTTTAAAGGCAAGATATACAACATCAATCTCTTCCCCCTTGTCAAGGTGATAGGTCACCTGGTCATAAAAGGAAATGAGATTGGTCAAGCAAGACCTACCCACAGCAAATCCATGCTGGCTATCCCTCAGGATGTTGCCATCAGCCAGTCCATTAAGAATGGCCCCTTTGATAATCTTTTCTAAGACCTTCCCTGGGATAGAGGTTGGCTGATGGGCCTGTAGTTTGCTGGATCCACTTTCCTCCCTTTCTTGAAGATAGGCACCACGCTGGCCTTTTCCCAATTTCAAGCACTTCACCAGAGCTCCAGGAGTTCTCAAAGATCTGTGCCAGGGGCTGAGCTATGATGCTTGCCAGCTCCTTGAGTACCCTGGGGAGTAAACTATCAGGGCCAGCTGACTTGAAGGTGTCCAGGCTGTCAAGGTGTTCCTTCACAAGGTCAGCATTGATGGAGGGCAAGGAATCTCCCTCACCTGGGCCTCCCTGTCCATAATGGGCAGGGGTGTCCCATGGGACTGGTGAAATTAAAGTAGGTCTCAAGTTTTAATAATTTGGGATTTGGGAGTGGGATGTGGGGGTTGCTGGTCTTGCTTCCTGGGGTGGCTGAGAGGTGGGAGTAGTGAGAGAAGGCGCATTTGGGGGAGCTAGTGCCCCTGCCTCAGGAAGGAAACCCCAGCTTATGGGGACCCCGTCTGGCCCCTTACCGTGTTCCCTCCCCTTACCCCTTATCCCCAGTCCTGGACCTGTCTGCATCCTGTGACCTGGCTAGCTGGCATATGCTCTGCAAATTGTTGTATGGGATTCCACCCCTGAGGGGTGGGAAGGTCACATCCCCAAGGGCAGAAGGGGGAGTTGGCTTGGTGCTTGAGCTGCCCCCTGGGCAGTAGAGTTCAGGGAGTAGAAAGTTTGTCCACACAGAACAGTAGGGTTGAGTAGGAGTCACTGAATCCTGGGCTATTGGAGGATTGCAAGTTGGGCAGTTCATCTGTGGGGAGGGACCACACACTGACTGAACATAATCTGGGTAAAACAGATCAGAGATAAACCTACCTTGGAATGGTGTAACTTTAAGCAGCCTCAGGTATGCTTAAAACTAATTTCAGGCTTTAATGTATGAACAATCTGGGGGTTAAGCTCTCCAGGAGCCACCTACAATGAATGTGTAATAAGCCCCATTGTCTATGGAAGCCTGGGCTCCTCAACAGCTCACCAGATGGTCTGTGGAAGACCTGGGCCTGCAATTTGGCAGGAAATCAGGAAGGTTTCAGGTAGATTTTGAAACCTGCCTGGCAAATAGATTCTTATTGAATCATTTCCATGAAACATTTCAATTTTGGAAAACTAGTAAATTGTGATGAAAAAGACTTTATCAGATTTTTTTTCTGTCCAGGTGTAGTTTACAATAAAATTGGAATCATCTTTTTTTATTAGCCTGAAAAAAATACCAGTGTTTACCTAGTATGCAGAATAAGTTTATCATACTTGCTTATGGATATATTTTCTCATGTGCTTGTCAACATACCAGGTAGGTCATTATATCTCTGTGATAGTTATGCCACATCTGCTCAGAAATGTAAAGTGTCAGATAAGACAGCAGCATACCAAAAAAACCCAACACTCAGCAGAGAGCAACAACAATGTTAAAAACTCACCAGTGTATCTTAATATTCATCATATACGTTCCAGGTTGTACGTCACTGGTAAAGATCTCAAGGAGAGGCCTGGGCATGAGCAGAACAATATGTCGGCAATGCCAGAAGTGAAAAGCAAGTCTATTTTTGCTGCAAGTGCTTGTGATACTTACAATCACAGGTTTCTTTTGTAAGTTAACGGCTGTCATCCTACAACATTGCATTCTACCTGTCAGAGAAATGTGTGGAATATATTAAGCTGAGCTAAACAAAAGGAAGATATACTCTCATTACCTTAAATTAGCTTATAATCGAATAAATAAATGAACATTTGTTATACTGTGATTGACCAGACGCCATTATCCCCAAAGGTGTACATTAGACTACTGAAATCTGAACACCTATGTGCTTTTGCTACTTGGTATAGAGCAGGGTGGCCAGCCTATGGCATGCCTGCCACAAATGGAGTGAGCAGCTTCTGTGGGTGGTGTCTGAGCCCTATGTGCTCAGTAAACAGAGGTTCACAAATGTAGGCGGAAGTGCGGGAGGAGTGGGGCGCAAGCCTCCAGCTACATGGCACGGAGCTAGGACAGAGTGCTGCGGGGAGAAGAAGGTTCAGGTGTCTGCCACTGCCAAGAGCCAGGTTCAGCCCTCCCAGGTCCCACAGCCATGGCTGAATTCAGGACTTTGGATTCTACTTTCTCATACAAAACTGCAGCAGTTGTGGAGCCAGAGGAGGATTAACCTGACTCTTGGTGATGACACCTCCTTCAGTGCCATGTACTCCATGCAGCCAGCCTCCCCACCGCCATTCTGGCATGCTGGGGTACAGACTCCATCAGCTTCTGGAGGGTGGGGATACTTGGGAAAGGGGTAGGGCTTAACCTGTGGCACACCTGCCCAAAAGTTGACCACCACTGTTATTGAGCTTATTACTGTGCATAGATTGAAGGTAGTAATATTCCCTGGAGTAAAAGGCATGATGGTGTTCAGCTGTAGGTGCTTGCTGAATCAAGCCCTGAAAGTGTAGTTTTGGAAAATGTTCTTTTCTCTTATAAGCTAAAAGTGACCATGCAATTTCCCTCTCAATTACTTTTATTTTTGATTGAGAGAAACTAAAAACTGAGAAGCAAGATCCTAGATCTTAAATGCTGAAGGCAGCACATGAGAGAGGAACAGGAAACCCACCCTGTTCATACCCTGTTCATTCTCCTGTTCAGCATCCACCCTCTGCCAGTATGTGACACAGGCTACTGGGCAAGATGGACCCATGGTCTGACCCAATTAATGGCAATGCTTATGTTCTTAATGAACTAACATAACATTTCCCTGAGACAGGGGGATGCATGCTGCCTTCACCTCTGCCTCACAAAATGGCAGCTGCTTCCACTAATAGCAGAATGTAAAGCTTTAGCACACTAAAAGCAAGATTCTGGTCATTAAATACCTACATAAACCACAAAGAGTATAAAAGATCATCCCAATTACAGAACCAGAAAATTGACCACATAGGAAAAGGAGCAGAGCATACTTCACTATCAGAAACCACACGATGCAGAAGAATCTATTTCAGTATTAGTACTTACTTGCTTACTTGGCCCAATGCTCCACAGTGGAAATGAATTACCATATCTAAAATACATGCGTTCTCTAGTTTTATATTTCCTAGGAGCTTGAAGGAGTTTGGGAGGGAAATAAACAAAATCTCTCTTAACGTGTGGAACGGCACTGCTAATTCCTCCTAAAGATTCAGCCAGTGAGCACTTAGCTTCAAACTCTCTTTTCTGTAAAAAAAACCCCCAAAACAACAATCAGCCCCCAACCCAACAAACAACCCCTCCCCTTCCCTCCCAAAATTGGCATTCTCAGTTTTCTGATATAATGGTTAATACATTTCCCAGCTGCCTTTTTACATTATAATACATTCAGTCCGCTTCTGAAAGACCTGTGGTGTTATGACGCTTCATGTTTTCCTCTGCTTTACAGTTGCTGCCAGTGACAATGGGATTTCTACATCTTAGAAAGTAAGTCAGAGTGAATTTCAAGCTTGAACCTCTCACCCCCATAAGCTCACCATGGTATTGGTGTGGGAACCTACAACACTTCCTGATTCTACCTGAAGCCGTGAGACACAGGACAAAAGGTAATCTTGACAATGAAGGGATTACAGATCTTTTCCCCTTAACTGTGTTGAAGCAGCATGCCAGTCCCATTGCTTTTATGTACATATTTTTGGCAGTAAAAGAAATGGAATATGTTGCTTTCTGCTACCATAGAGAGTCATTCAACACTTCATTTAGTGAGTGCATTATTTCATTCCGGGGTTTTATTATCGCTTTTTCAGATTCTAGTCTGTGTATACTGTCTGTAAGGAGGCATTGTGAACATGACTGTTTTAATCCCACACTTCACTGAAGAAAATAAGTGGGTTTTTGTCACAGTGAGGTCACTTAAAATTTTAAATGTGAAGATTCCAACAAACTAACTTTCTCAAGGACATTTCCTATTTTCCTTATTGGAAACTCAGAGGGGGAAAAATCCTCGCTTTACTTTTCTGTAATATTTCCTTGAATGTAGAGCTGCTCTAAGGGAATTTAACTTAGGGCATTTAGCTTGAACTTTAATTAGGCAACAGACACAACAACCTGCGCAATTTGGGTGGAAGCTGTTTCCACCTATCAGAGGATGAAAGGACTCAGAGTGTTGCGGGGCATGAAGCCAGGAGCCGATTGACTTAGCTGCTCAAGAAGTTCATTAATTCCCTTAGAAATGCAAGGCCTGGAGATTCTATTGGCTATTATATAATGGAAATTATAAAGGAATAAGGATAAAAGTCAGACCTTGTGTATTTACTGGGCATTATTGACGTAGCTATGACATCACTGACAGGCAATCATAAGACACCTTTTGTGTATGTAGTTCTAATGCCAGCTGGCAATTAAAGCAATGCCACCCAAGCAGTTGGAAATTTTGGTACAGTACCTGAGAATATGATTTTGGAGGCATTGCCAGTTGCCTTTAAAACTCTTGTGTACAAAAGTTATTTTATGACTGCTTTTCAGGGCTGTTAGAGCCATGTCAGCATTGCCTGGTGTATATTCAAGGGCTTGCTTTTCCACTTACCTCTTCCAGGTCACCAAGTTTGAATCATAAATATAATACAGAGAGGTACTATGTTCCCACTAGGGAGGATCTCAACATGAAAATGAACTAGTATGCTTCTTCAATAACCAGTCCCTTGGAGCCTCAATGACCTACTTGTAGGTCAAGGGATGGCTTGGTATGGTGACTAGATAGGAGAAGAAGAGGGATGGGAATAGGCAAAGGCAATCATCATGCCTGCTCTGGACCTATGTAGAATATAAAGAAAAGAAAATATGCCTGAGACATATAGAGCTATTTCCAGATTAGTGTTTCCTTTATATGGGAAGATCCCCAGGACCGTGGCCCAGACAGTCCCTCTCAGGGACAGGCCCAGGGAGCAGGAGGAGGCTGCCAGGGGCACAGATCTGTGCCAGAGGTATTGGTTCTTTGTAATCTCCTGGGATCTGTGTCAAGAACTGGAGATCTGTAAGGCTTTCTAGATAGGCCTCATGGCCTTTTCTTTGAGTAGGCAAATCCCATCTATCATATAATGAAAGGGAGGAAACTTTGAACCTGTTTGTGAAAGTTTTACCACAGGAGGAGGGAATAAGGCCCATAGGAATTTTGGGCAATTACTCTTACCTGATTGTACTAATAGCTGAGAGGTAAGTAATTAAAACAGAACATGGTAATTTTCCTGCTAACTTGGAGTTCAGGTCAGGTATTAAGGCTTTGTGCAATTCTGATAATTTAATTGAAAATCTACAGCTGCCTTTTTGCCAGTATTCACGAGTCTGGTAAACAAGTCCTATAAAGCTTGTGGGTTTTAGCTAGCAAGCTTACTGCTGTTCAGCTGATGGCCTCACTCTGATATAATTGTAAGAGCCACAGAACCTAAAAGGGAAAAAAAGAAAACAGTACAAAATGCTACTGAAACATCTTCATATTGAGAAATAAAGATATAGTCAGAGAGATTTAAATACTACAGACAGTTTACATATTTTTATCATACAAACAATAATACAATGATAAAAGGTTAATATGATTTATATTTAACCCCAGTGGATGTATTCTTGAGTAAGAACTTGAGACTTGCACTGTGGATCAGATGTCCAGATAGTGATCCATCTACCATTTTACTTTCTTTCTCTCTGCAGGTCACCAGTACCAAATGCATCAGAAAGAAGTAATGACTATGAAATGGCCTAACTCCCATCAGTGAGACAGATGAGATGCCCAGCTTCTTAAAGGGCTCTGTATTCCTTGGATTTACCTGTCTTGTCCAGTGGTGAGAAGGATGCAAGCCTGATGTTGGCAGAAGGACTGCAGCTTCAAAGGACTTCAAAGCTTCCAAGGAAGAAAAAGATTCCTCCAGACATAACCCTCTACCTCTTCATCTGCTGCTTTCTAATCTGGAATTTCAAAGAGCCAGTGTCAAGACAGAATCCTCTAAGGATCTTCTCCTTTTTACATACTGCTCCTTTGGAGTTTACCTCTTTAATTTTTGAGAAGATGGACTGCGATTGCCTCATACCAGAGGAATTCTGTGGATTCTGAACAAAGCTTCAGGACATTTTTCTCATTTCTTTCCCTCATTTTTCCTTTCTGGGGACCATTCTCATGAAATATTTTTAAAGCAAGAAGTAGATTCCATTCCAAAATTAGAATCAGGAATGGAGGTGCCATTAATAGGACTTAAAACCTAGATGTTCCCGGCTAGCACATCTTAGGGTTAGACTGCTCACACTTTTGAGATCAGGACAGAGTTTTACCCCACAATCAGATTAGTGTGGGCTGTAGGTTTTTCGGGGGGGGGGTTTTGATCGTGATTTGGGAGAGGAGGAGCAGGGAAGAGGAAGCTGGAGACAGCACGGTCTTCCTTCAATCTCTTGTGTGTATATTGACAAATTACTATGTGTTCCTGTAGTAGCAGGACATAGATAATTTCCTCATTCTCTCTTCTCCCTCCCTCCCCTCCATCTATGGCAACTAAAAGGATAGTTTGATGTTTCAGACATTTTGCCTCATCTTTGTATGCGTGGGTTGTTCCCAGAGTTTTTTAAGATTTGGTTAGGCAAGCACTTGTATAGGATGGGCTAGATAGGGATGATCCTACCTTCGAGCAGTAGATTAACTAGATGATCTGTCGAGGTCCCTCCCAACTCAATGTTTCTATTTCTTTGAGAATAGGAGCAGGGGGAGTTTTTCCTATTAGTTTCTTCTTAATTTTATTCTCCCAAAAAAGAAAGAGTTTTGGACCTTCTACTATTCTGAAGTCAGAATGGTGACTCTGTCCTTCCTTAATTTCTTTATCAGATGCTCAAGAGTGGTTTGTGATTCTTGACCTGCAAAACAGACATTTCCACAAAGCTCTTCTTGCAGCCCACATCAAATATCTCAGATTCCTGTAGGAGCACCTCATTACTGGTTTGGGATAAGAGTCTTTCTCAGCCTCAAGAATATTCATCAAGGGCTTAGGAATTATAACAGCATATCTATGGTGACACATGATCTGCCTGTTTAACAGAACTCCTAATACCAGAAATGAGATCCAAAAGTGGAATGTGTGTGGATAATCATTGAAAGACAAAGGAAAAATTACTTATAGTAACTCTGGTTCTCCAAAATGTGTTATCCACGTGGTTTCCACAGCCCACTCATCTTTCCCACTACCAGTGAATCCTTCTCCTCCAGGAGCTTGTCTTGGTGAAGTAATTGAATGACAGTTGATTGGTTCTTCCCTTCATGACCTTTGTTACTGAGGCACAAGGACTTCTAGGACACTGGACTAATTTTTAAGAACATTACTGGCCAAAATAATCTCATCTTGTTCATGTGGGGAACACATACACCAAGAATGGGATCCATTTTGACCACATGTCTCAAAGAGCCACAGCTCATGCAATGTAATAAACAATATTTATATGCTTATTTTTGAAGTAGAACATTTTAAATAATTTAAACAGATAAACATGCACCTCCATTGGACCTCTAATAACAAGATTAGACCATATTAAATAGAATACCCTAAATGCATATTAATTAAATCAAATAGCTTAAATACATGGTTGTTAAAGACAACTGAATTAGCTCAAATTAGAGTGGGAGGTGGGTTCAGTGATTCCTCTCCTAATTTGAGTAATTTATCTACATTTGTCTAATTTACCCAACACCAACACCATGATAACTGCATATCTACCTTTCTTAAACATTCCAAATTACATTCCAAAGTATCGAATCTCTTAAATGCAGCAGTATTTTATAATAGAAGCAGGAACTCCTGAAACTTGATGGCTTTTCCTATTTTGCATGGTCCTAATCCCTGAAAAACCCAATGACAGACTGGAGTCAAGAAGTAGCTGGATGAATTGTGTCTCCTAAAATCAACCCCCAGCCTAACCCTGGAAGTTCTGTTGAACTTAGGAGTTGAGGTTGACTTTCTATTTCTTTCTTTTTTCAAATGTACCTGGAATTCACCCTCACATTGCAGGCCTGAAGCAGAAGTCCACTAGCAGCAATCCCATAATTTTCTGTTGTTGACTTCTGGTGCTTCTTCACTCCACTTCCACTTTCTTTGCCTTAGTAGAGACAAGGCTGCAGGAGTGAGAGATTCATCCCTAGTAGGGCTCACAAGGGAACTTGAGATACTTCTTAGTGTTATACTCCAGAAATAAGAACTATAATGTGGATGGCTTTGGTGTATATGAAAAGGCATAAATGGTACATTGGGTCTCGTGGAGAAGTGTGCCAGGTTAAGAAGGATCGTATAGGCTTCCTTTAAATATCACAGTAAGCATACCCTGAATGAGAAAATCCCACTGACTTCAGTAGAACCAAGATTTCATCTACTTCAAAGAAAACCTGTAAATTGTATGGCTTTTAACAGATGGTTTGGGAACTTGGTGAGTATCAATACCACCTAAAGTGATGCCTACTCTTTTCAACCATTGACTAGAAATTTGACCTATGGAAGAGCGGAGGGTTATTTACAATAATACCATGATGTGATACTTGCTTCAGATTATCAGGTTCTGCTCTCCATTAAGAATTATTTGGTACATGGAAGAGGGTAACAAAAACAAAAAAGCAGGGAGTTGAGTCTGCGTTTAGCAACAGGTACCATGTACTGGTACCTAATTTATCCACGTTACACTTAGAATGAGAAATCAGATTGATTTTAGGCATCTTAAGCAAGAGACACATATGTGTACTATAGGAAATTGCTTGGTATATAATAGTTCCAATTTTGCCATATTTGTTGTAGTGAGAGTTTTGTGGGAAGTAGGGCTTGTGGAAATAATTTGCACTACCTCACTGGATACAGCCAGATGGTACAAAAGAATCCCAATGGCTGTAGCCCACCAAATATCTCCAGTTGCTGAAGTAACTTTTAGTTTTGTCAAATAAATTGCCATTTTATTTAGTATTCTATAAAATAGCAGATATTGTATTTACACAGTGCAGCAATGATCTTACCTGAAACCTTTGGTACCATTTCATAAGATATTTTTTACTGGAGTTACAAAATTTCTTTTTAGACTGCTCTACAGTTCAGCAAATGTTTGTCTAGGGAGGAGCAGAGTCATGACTGCTACATACACCTCCAGGGCAGACATGCACACAGGTGTGTGTGTGGGTGGGGAGTTTATAACCAAGGAAGAATAGAGAATGAACAGATAAACCACACAAAGGGACTATGTTTGATCTTTGTTCTAGAATTCAACGAGAGCAAGAGCTGTGAAAAATTACTTGCTGTTCCATTTAAAATAGAATCAGTCCAGCCTTTCACCTAATCCTAGAGTAATTTCTTAAACACTACTGTGTAAATTTCACCTTTTTAACCACAAACAAGATTTCTCACATACAAAGATACACGCAGCCTAACTTTCCTGCTGCTCCAATGAAGTAACCCTTTGCTACTTGATGTCTTTAGGGCAAGGACTTTAATCAGTGGTATACACGGATATTCTGCACATGAGCTTAAATTCCTGCAGTTTCAATGAAATGTCTGACTTAACTGTATGCATTTGCAAGGTTTTCACAAGCTCGTTTGTGAGAATTTCATGATTAAAAATTCTGTTTGTGTGTTTTTGCTTGTCAAGACACAATCATTTTTCATGCTGTGTCTATGTGATAGCTTCAAATAGTTAGGTTTATGAGGAAGGCAGGAGTAAAAATGCCATAAAAAGTATTCACAGAGATGACTTTGTAGCTGTGAACTCTGATTTCCTTCTGCTTCACCTAAAATCTTAAAGCTATGGGTTACTGCGAGAGGTTTTTAGAAACAACTTAAATCTATCAGCTAACTAGCTCCCCCTCTTGAAACTTCAAAAAAGCTGACATAAAACTGTATAATAAGTTGTAATGAGAGGTGAGAGGAAATCAAACTAACTGTAGTATTTTGTTCTGTGATTTTAAGTAATACTTGCATTTTTCATTGCATCTTACTTTTGTGAAGCACACTGAGTGCTGGGGATTTAGCTTTTTGCTGATACTGATGTTGACTGTGGAACTAACTCCTTAGGAGGAAATTTAAAAAGTATAAGGTTTTTTAATGTCTGATGAAGGCCAGGCATGGCTATGTGATCACAGCAGAATTTCCTTCATTCAGTAAGGGAGTTAGAGTGACCCATCAAAGCCCTCAGAATGTGTGACACCGGACAGGAAGAGAGCAGAGCAAGGGCGACAGGTAATGCTCTGGTCCAGTACGTCCCTATAGGCCTGTACTGACAGATTCATAGAGCCTTGTTAGAATGGTAAGAGGGTTTGAAAGGAGTCCCACAGGGTTCTGTCCTGGGCCTAGTGCTATTCAGTTAATTATTTGGATGCTGGAAGAGAGAGCTTCTTGAGCAAATATCTGGATGACACAAAATGGAGAAGCATTGCAAACACAGTGGAGGACAGGAGCACAATTCACAGGGATTTGTCAGACTGGAAAGCTGGGCTAGAGCTAACAGGATGAATTTCAGTGCTGATGAATACAAGGTGCTGCACCCCAGAAAGAATAATCAAAATGGGGACAACTGGCTGGATGGTCAAAGGATCTAGGAATCTTGGCAGATCACAAACTCAGTGAGAGCTCACAGTGGGATACAGATGAATGGGCTTCATGAATAGGAGTATTAGGTGCAAGACAAAGGAGGTGATAGTGACCCTTTTCGTGGCCGTAGGCCTCATCTAAAGTATTGTGTACCATTTGGGACTCTTCATTTTAAAAAGAACATGGAGAAGTTAGACTGCAGAGGCAGGTGACAAAAGGGATAAAGGATTTGGAATACAAGTCATATGAAGGAAATAGGCATGTTCAGTTTGCAGAAAAGGTGATTAAGAGGAGGACGTGATAGTAGTCTTCAAATATCTGAAGGGGTGCCATAAAGAAAAGGGAGAATGCCTTTTCTCTCACTGCAAACAGCAGGATGTGGGCCTGATTGAATTTTCAGCAAAGTAGGTTTAGACTGGATATCAGGAAAAATCGTTTTTATGGTGGTTGCTTACAGATGTGGAAAAAAACCCTACTTTACTTTCAGCTCAGCACACCGCTATGCTAAGTAGACCGCATGTCCAAAAGAAGCATCGCATTAGTTTGACCCAACTCGCCCACCATCTGTATAGATTGTGCACTTCAGTAGGGATTTTTGGTGCTTTTATCTAATAGCTGATTAAATCAGCTATTAGATAGAATTGCCAAAAAGACCTGCTGAAGTGCATGGTGTATACAGATGCTGGGTAGCCGGATGAAACTAACGTGCTTCCTCTTCCTGTAAAGCACTGTTTCGTTTTATTTCCACATCTGGGATTTTGACTGGGGTGTGTCAGTATTCCTCCTGGAACTAAAACCCAGAGGTTCCTGGCTGGAGGGTCTTGCCACTCTGCTCAGAGTCAGACTGATCACAGTATTCAGGATCAGGAAGGAATTTTACCCCAATGTCAAATTGGCGTGGATTGTAGGGGCACTCTTCCTTGGATGTCTAGTTTGCATTTCAACAACACTTGCGGGTGCCATTGTCCTCCTGCTTTGCCTGTGACAGGTTATGGTGCTATGCTCATGACAGGGTTGATTGTAATTTTGGTAATAGTTTAGACCAGGATTTGTATGGGATGGGGACTGGACTAGATCAGGCTGTCAAACTCATCTGGCTGGATTGGTGGCATGGGGCCAGTCCACAAGCTTGATCGGGTGCATTGACCCCCTTCCCTTCCCCCAGAACACTTGATCTGGTGACCACTAAAGCTGGTCTGAGTCCCGCATAGATCCTGGAGCAGCTGAAGTGTGTTCTACATATGCCACAGTCTGCCTGTAGTGTACTTCACATGGTGTCTTCACCGACTGGACTATGCCACACTTGACGTCCACCCCAGCAACTGCAGGACTCCACTGCAGGCAATGCCTACTCTAGCTGGTCTGAGTCCTGTGTCGCATGTGGTGTCTGCAAGCACCACATGCAGTGTAGGCCCTGGACCAGCTGGAGTGGGTGCCACATGTGGTGTGCATCCTAAAGCGGGTGCTGCATATGGTTCAGTCTATCCAGGCAGCCAGTGTATGCAGCATGCTCTGACTAAAATATGCCACATAAAGCACCTGTTCTGGCCATTCTGTGATCTGTACCAGGCCCAGAACTGTACAGGTATGCTGGGGGAGGAAGAAGGAGAAGGAGAAGAAGAAGGGGTCCTTAGGTCAAATCTGGCCTACAGACTAGTCACCATGTCATGGGCATGTGCCATGCCCCACGTGGGCCTGATCAGACCCAGAGGCAGAACCAGAGATTGGATGGTGGGGCTTTGTGGGCCAGATTCAGCCCATGCCTACGTTTGACACTCCTGGACTAGATAACCTTGAAAGGCTCCTTTTGAGTCCTATTTTTCTGTGATTCTATGACTCCATCGGACATCTGCCCAACTGTAGAGAGGTAGAAACACCATCTGCACCTCCTGGGAATAAAATGTATCTGTGGAACAATGAATTCAGCAGCCATAGTCTCATTTACCTTTGAATTTTCAGGTAACTTTAGGTACTTCATTAGGTGTATAACACTGAGGGCAGAAATCGATTTGACACAGTGGATGATCAAAGTGTGACTTAAAACTAACTCTGAGTTACCAACTATTGTGTATGAGTTCTCTTGCCCTTTCTGAGTGAATATATGCCCCCCATTATAGAAAAAGGATCACCCTCCAGAAATTCTCAGACATTCTTATTACTATAATGAGGGCATTTACATGTCCAGAAAGGGTAATAGAATCACTTCCACACTTCTGTCAGGTAACTCAATTACCTGCACTTTGGTTGTCTGGTAGGTCAAAGAGGATTTTACCCTGACAGTCCACAATGTCAATATAAGTATAAAATTCTTAATAGGACCACTAATCAGATATCTGAAGTTACACATATGTAGGTTGTTTTCAGGAATGGGGCCTATACAAGTGATGGATAGTTCTGGTCAGAAGTGTCTGGGTTGTGACAAAGCAGAAATCAGGGGTTGAAATAGATTGTATTCTCAGATGTACAGTGCCCTCCACTGGGTATGTTTAATTATTATTAGTGATACAAAACGTTGTTGATAAAATGTTGAAAACCATGGCTATTATGTGGCTTTACCAAGATGTTTTTCAGTTGAGAATAGGCACAGTCCCTTTGCTGAAGAACTTCCACTGTAAATAGATAAGACAGACAAAGAATGGGAGACGGTATTGGTTTAGCTGAGTAACTGAGGCACAAAGAGATTAGGGCCGCATTTTTTCAAGTTGTTTAGGTACCTAGATCCCATTGGAATCAGTGGGTGATAGATGCCGGAAGCCTGCATTTAAGGCAGGGAACCTTTGCAGAGCTAGGAATAGAAAAACAGATATCCTGCATGGTCTTAGCCACAGACCATTCCTGTTTTATGTTTGCTGAGCAAGGTTTTTAAAAATGGCATGTGGGTGTAAATGCTGTCATTTTGGACATCCAAAGGAGGAAGCATGATTTTCAGGAACTGGTGCTTAGTACATTTGGCAAATACCTCCAGCCCCTTACAATTTCTTTAATTGATCACATGAACATGGAATCAATCCAGATGACATGTCCTTTTGACAAATCTTGGGTACCCCATTTACAATTATAGATACAAACACATGCATGAGAAACATTTTGGGCATTCATACCTCCTGGGATAAAGGATAAAAAAGGTTGAAGACCTAATTACAGAACAGATTAAACTGTTTTATTCTGTACAATGGACTTGTGCCTAGGGCAGTTATATCATATACAAATAGTATAAGTCAGGGGAGGGCAATTATTTTGGGTGGAGGGACACTTACCAAGTTTTGGCAAGCTGTTGAGGGCCAAATGGGTATCCCCACTCTTTGACAGATGTCCTGCCCCCTAACCATTGAACTTTGCCCCTGGAAATACTCCTTTCAGTAAGGGCTTTTGCCATCTTGGAACCAGAAAAATAACACATTACATTCTAAAAAGTGAACATCTAAAACAGTGGCTCCCAACCTTGGGTTGTGACCCAAATCACGGTCACAGGGCATCTGCCCCTCGCTCTGCCCCTCCCACCTGCAGGGCTCTGCTGGCGCACAGTCCGTGCAGCTCTTGCCACTGCTGCCCCCTGTGATCCCAGCCTGGCCTGGGCTCTGCTGCTGCTGCTGGGCATGAGTAAGTGGGTGGCAGGGGTGGTGGCAGAGGCAGGGGTCGTGACTCGGATTTAGGGCTGCAGCAAAAAAAAGGTTGGAAGTACTGATCTAAAACATTCATTCATTTGATTTCAAAAATTATTTTTGTCCTGGTTTACATGTGTTTGTGTAGTGTACACAGAGGTGATTGTATGTAATAGCTTAAATGAAGTCTTACTCTTGTATATTGTGGGAGGGTGGGTATACATTTGTGGGGGGCTGTGGGTATGTGGGTATGTGGGGTGTGAGGGAGGGTGTGGGTGTATGTGGGGGTGCATAGATGAGGGTGTGGGTATGGGGTAAGGGAGCATGTGGGTATGTGGTATGGGGGGTGAGGGTGGCTGGAGTGTATGAGGGAGTATGAGTGTGGGGGGGTCTGTGTGTATGGCAGTACAAAGGGGTGTGTGGGTGTGTGTGTATGGTAAGGTGTGCATGTGGGACTCACCTTACAAACACACACACACACACACACACACGCACACACACATATGCATAGAGTCCCTTCCTGCATTCACACAGTCCCTTCACACACCCCTCCCCCGTACTGGCGCGGTCCCATGCTCCCTCATCCGGCAATGCATCTGGGAACCATGTGGTGCTGGAGCAGTGCAGAGGCAGGAGGACAGGGAAATGGCTGGCAGTGGGGTGGGGATGGGCTGCTGACAGCTCCCCCTGGATCCTACTGCCCTGGCTCCTGTCATCTTTGACATGCACCAGGAGCAGATAAATATTTTCTACATTTTTGGGGGCCCCCATGGGCCAGAAAGAATGGCCTGGTGGATTGGATCAAGCCCACAGGCTGTATTTTGCCCACCCCTGGCATAAGTTCTTTGGCAAACTCAAGCATATGTGAATTCTGGTTGGGGGAAAAAAAGAAAAACTTTTTAACAAAAAACTTCCCATGGGTGCTTATGGCAAATGATAATTATCCAAAGTCCAGGAAATAGTTTGAGTTATATAATGCATATCCAGCCTTGTAGCCTTTTTTTTTTTTTTAAGTTCACTGGTGTCTCCTTTATTTGCACCTTGTTTGGAAATAGAATGCAAAGATACAGATCCTAAACTGGTGATCTGATAACTTTTTTCATCAGCTGGCTTAGTTATTGTATGGAAGTTATGTACATGAGGAATATCTCACACAGTACATTATGATTCTATATAGCCTATGGCTGATATGTTTATTTAAACTGTGCACAAATGCTGGCATAAATTGAATGTCTGGGTCTGTATGCAGTAGCATTTTTTAATGCTCATCATGTTGAAAGCAGAAGTCCTTTGGTAAGAAGTGACTGTCTGGCTTGGAGGTGATACAGAGAAGGTCATCTACATTAAATGAACTAAACTGGGCTCAGGAATAGTGAGCCATTCTCAAACTACTAATGACCATCTGGATTACAGATGCAGTAGCCAGATTGTCTGTTGTGTCCACCAAGTGAGTTGTCTTACCCTGGGAAAAAACTGTCATCTGTCTGTCTTGCCCTGTAGACACAAGCTTTCTTCCAACCTGTCCACATGGATTTACTGGTGGCAAGGTCATCCAGTTCTCTGGAACGTCGCTCACTTGCATTTTCTGGCTGTTTAACAGCTGCCAACATGTTTGGAACAGAACAGAATGGCAAGGGGCTGGGAATAAAACAGTGGCACTGAACATTTTAGATTTCTTTTTGGTGCACGTTTCCCAGCAGTTAAAGAAAACAATACCTATTTATTAGCTGAATAACAATTCTTTCCCCAGCTTGGTTTGTTAAATAGATGATGTGGGTTTTAGGGTGTTTCTCTTCTTTGCTCCCACGCTGTGAGAACTCCTTCCCTTTTGTCTAGGAGAATAAGCAAATCATTGCAAGACCTAAAATCTTGTTAAAAATGCAGCAGTTTGATCTGGCATTTAATTAGCGCACTCTTGTTTTGTTTTACTTTGGTAGTCATGACTTTACTTTTAGGATTACTTTTAGTTGTATTAATGTAATTGTGCTGTGCTCTGTAATGCTGGTCAGGAAGAGCATAATATATGTTTTTTAAGCATCATATTATTATTGGTGTAGCAGAGGAATATAAATATTTTCTGAAGTGGAAAAGCAGCAGTTGATTGTTCCTGGGGATTTTACATTGCTGAATGTTATACCTATGCACAATCCATACATTTCAAAGGACACTTGGAAAATCATTACACAGAGGATGAATTCTCTTCTAATTATATTCAGGACTAATTTATTTCCTTGAATGTGCCTACATAGAAAAAGAAAACCCTGAATAGAGATTGCACTTGAATTAACCAGACTGCTCTGGGAAACAATCTTTCTTAAAAGGTTCAAGCTCAAAATCTGCGGGTAGATATCCTGCAGATTCATTTGTGATTGTCACAGGTGAAGTGTTTTTGCTAATTAATTTTGCTAATGAGGTGATAAACAAACTAGGGGAGCCATCTCCCTCTCTGACACGACTTCAGACTTCATTAGTGAAAGCTTGTCCCCAACAGTCACAGGCAAATCCCAGACTGCTGTTCTTTACATATGCCAAGTGTATGGCATTCCTGAATTCTGATTCAAACTTCAGAACGAAACCTTGAGTGATTTCTATAGCTATCAGATTGGTGGAGGAGCTTTGTGTGTGTGTGCATGCATATGTGTGTTCATGTGCATCTGCATGTTTGTGAGTGCATTTGCAGGCACTTCACATGTGCATAATTTTAAGCATGGGTTGAATTGCAGCCAGACCAAACAGAGAGAAGGACTGAGGAAAAAAGAATATGAAAAAGGAATAAAGAAGAAAAGTGGAGAAGAAAAAGAAAACTAGGGGGAAGGATGTGGAGCTAATTATCCATCTGTTCCTTTCTAGGATCAACCAGTTCTTCCTGTATGATAATTCAGTCTTCCTCTGTGTTTCATTTGCAAACTCCTAATTTTTGTGTCATAGTCACTAATGAATAAGCTCAGTCCCAAAACCAATCCTTAGGGACTCCAGCCCAAGGATGTCTCTTTCAGCCTTTCACTTATCATCTCATCTTTACCTGGTTCCATACCCTACTTGTAATTCTTATAGAAATTCCCATCTCCTCCATGTTAAGAAATAATTTCCCATGAGGTCCTGTGTCAAATACTTACTTGAAGTCCAGCTACATTTTCTGAGTGTACAAATCAGAGATCAAAGAAAGATATAATATTAATCTGTGAAACTTTCCCTTTTGATAAACATGTTACATTTTATCTTATTTTCCATTTACCTCCATGTCTTTTTTCCCCTCAAAATCTGTTACATAATTTTGCATACTCTTAATATCAGATTCATAGCCCTGTACTTGCTTAGTTATTTTTTTCTCTTTCTTAAATAGAAGTACAGTATAAGCTGTTCTCCAGTCATTTGATACCACTCCTATTTTGTTTGCTACTGGATTTGAAATTGCATGTGACAATTTTTCTAGTATTATGGATTGGAGCTTAATATCTGCCTTCCTGATTTGAGCTCTTTCAGTTCTGCTTTATCTGGGATTTGCTTCATCTGGCATTTCTGTACCTTTATTCCTATCTGCCATGCTGCCTTTGGCTGCCTTCATTGTTATATTTCTTGAGACTGAGATAAATTATTCACTTAATTTTTGGACATACCTAGATTATCTTTAATCTTTAACTCATCTGATTCTTGGTGATTCTAATTTTATCTTTACAGTTACATCCAAGATGTAGCAGTTTTTGCGGATCAAACTTTTTTTGATGTAGGAGCTCTGCTTCTGAAAGCTTGTCTAAGTCTATCTTAACCATGATATCACCCAGATAAATCCTTTTCAGCATAGTTATTCATCTAGTCGTGTCCAGTAGTTTCCCCCACTTTGTCCTTGTGATGCAAGTTCCAAGTAGTTTGACTTTTAAGTAACTCTAAGCCTTCTCCACATTCTCCAAATCTTCAAACTATTCAGTTCACTAAGCCTCATTAATCAGCTTCCTTAATTTCTTAGAGCCGGCCTTTGCAAAATCATGAGCTATAATTACAAGCCTACCATATTTACTGTATTATAAGACAAGGTTTTTCTCCCCACTTAACAGTGAGGGTAGACATTAGTGGGGCAGGCCCTCATTTTGAATAGGAGCTGGCAGTTACTGCAAGTGAGTGGAGTTAAGATTTAGCAAACAGTAATAATTTGATGGAAGCGTATTAAGCTATAATGAAATATTGGAGATGTCAGGGGACCATTTTTTGAGGGATTTTAGCAAGAATTTCCTTTTAGATTGTAAATCTGTTAGGGAAGAGACCTTATATGTTTTATTTTCTGGAAAAACAGCTTGTCACAAATCAAAATTTTCCTGCTGCAGTTAGCTCAAAATTCTTTAAAAAAAAAGTTCCATTTTTCCATATTGGAATTAGAAGTAGATTTGTTTTAATAACCCATGGACTGGAAAATTCCTCTTAAAATTTCACCATAAACTGGGGTTTTCAGGGCTCTCTGGTGCTCTGCTTCAGAAGCAGAAGATGCCTGGGTAGCAATGGGTCTCACAAGGTTTCCAGGCCTGCTAAATTCTTTGCTGTGAAGGAGGGAGCTTAAAGACTTGGTGTGTGTGACACTAAGGCTTTCTGAAGGGCTGAACTGACAGGGTTTGTAAATCATGGAAGCCTTGGCGCCTAACCTCTAAGTCAGTCCACATGGATTTGAGCCCAAAATCTGAGGCTCCCCAGCAGCCTGCCAGATGAGCTGGCATGAAACCAGAAAGAACTCCCCTATGTTTTGGTGCAAATTTATTGTGTAACCCGGGCGGTACTCCAAGAGGTACCCCCTCTCGAAATGAAGGGATCAAAGCAGGTGCACAAGCACTGTGGGAGGTGTAGGAACTCTCCTTCCCCTATAGAGCAGAGCTAGACCACCAATGGGGACTTAACCATATACCTTTTAATACTGGGAACATAACAGGCATAAATCAGAGGGTATAGTGGACACTACAGTGCCCCAAGGGGGCAGGATTCAACAAACGTTAGACACTTACAGTCATTGACAAAAAACAGGGTTAACAAAATATAAAACACAAACAGCAGAACAAACAATACGGGTTGGTGAAATATAAAAAAAGGCACAAAATGCAAAATGTCAAATGACAAGGAAATATAGGGCCTTGGTTCCTGGAAGGGAAGACAGAGAGGAAAACAGAATAGTTCTTTTCTACTGCAAGAAGATTTGCTTCTTATTAGCTCACTCACCCCAAGTCACTCACATGGTAGGCAGGAACACTGCCACACAGCCACCACTGGTGGCACTGCTCTAGCCTGCTAGCGGTCTTGACCTTCCTGGAGCCCCCGCCTCACATTGAATTGTCCAGCCTCTGATCAGAGGAGCTGGAAGCAGAGCTGGGAACCCCTCAGGTCACTGCT
>NW_017729028.1:5103906-5105624 GCF_001723915.1 Gavialis gangeticus | reverse complement strand
CCTAAGTCAGCCCATGCTGCCCCTTTTATCCCCCTCCAGGTGACCCAAGGGGCCAATCAGGGGACACAGGGGGTGAGTCTCTGGAGCCTGATTGGTGCAGAAAGGGAATCCCAAGTCCTCTAATCATCTTTTACCCCTTCAAAACCCCTGGGCCAAATCATTACCAGATTGGTGAGGAAAGGGAATCCCAAGTCCTCCAATCATCTTTTGCCCTTTCAAAACCCCTGGGCCAGGTCACTGCCAGCCAGCCCGTCACAACTGAAACTAAGAAGTATCTATGAATCACTTCATTTTCAATCAGTAAATATTTTTCACAGAAACCTTCTTTCATTAAAAAATTCCTACAAGCATTACTTTTAAAGTGTCTAAATGATATTGCTTTAAATATCAGCAAGAACCACAACTGCTGCTGCTGTTGTAGTGAGCTGTGTTCATTCATCAGGATACTATCCCTTCATTATCCTGCATTAGAGAAGCTGTCTTATCTTAAAACAAACATCATCATCGTCATTATTGTTATTATTAATTTCTTGCTGAGGGGATGCTCAGCAAATTATTATAGTACTCGAGTGCAGCTGGTTCTTGGTCTTATATTTGATGGTTACTGTTCACATACAGTATAACAGCCACGCACGGGGGAGGAGTGTTAACATGATATTCAGTGAAGGCTGCATGGCGTGGGTGTATCACAGTTCCAGGAAGAGCCTGAGGTTATGGTTAACAGAGTTCACACCAACTCTTTATTTTAAAATTTAGTGACACACTGTAAGTCTGTTGCTGACAGAACAAAGTTTTCTGATGCTTGACTTGGTAAGTAAAGTACTAGGTCTATCCAAGCTCAAAATTTAAGGCTGTTTTCAGACAGCTTATCAGAAAATAACACTAACAGCTCTTCAGCTGAAATTTGCTAAATCTTTCCCATTTCACAACGTATATTCATTCCTTCGGCACCACTCTGAAAATCCATTTATTGCACCTTGCAGGAACTGGGACCTGATTTCCACACTTATCAGTTAATAAGATTTGACATGTCCTATTATTTTTTTCTGACCTCTCAAACAATTTGCTATTAACTTTAATTGTCTAGTATTACAAGCTGAGGTAACCTTAAGAACAACTGCTTGGAACATCAAAAACAGACTGGATGAAACCAAAGAAAAATATGTCAGTAAAAATCCTACATTGTCAGGAAAATGGATTTCATAGTTTCATAGTTTCTAGGGTCGGAAGGGACCTGAGCAGATCATCTAGTCCGACCCCCTGCCATGGGCAGGAAAGAGTACTGGGGTCAAACGACCCCAGCAAGTTGTTCATCTAACCTCCTCTTAAAAACCCCCAGGGTAGGAGCCTGCACCACTTCTCTTGGAAGTTGGTTCCAGACCCTAGCCGCCCTGACCGTGAAGTAGTGCCTCCTGATATCTAACCTAAACCTACCCTCTGCCAGCTTATGACCATTATTCCTGGTCACTCCTGGCGGTGCTCAGGGGAACAGTGACTCCCCCAATGCCTGCTGATCCCCCCTGACTAGTTTATAACAGGCCACAAGATCCCCTCTCAGCCTTCTCTTTTGGAGGCTGAAAGGTTTAGGTCCCGTAGCCTCTCCTCATAGGGCCTGCCCTGCTGTCCCCTGATTATGCGAGTGGCCTTCCTCTGGACCCTCTCCATGCTGTCCACATCTCTCTTGAAGTGTGGTGCCCAGAACTGGACGCAGTACTCCA
>NW_017729028.1:5101231-5103883 GCF_001723915.1 Gavialis gangeticus | reverse complement strand
TGAATCCCATCCTATTCTCATCCGCCCACCCTTGTAACCTGTCTAGGTCTGATTGTAGCCTGTTGCTTCCCTCTAGTGTGCCCACGTCCCCCCACATCTTAGTGTCATCAGCAAATTCGAACAGGGTGCTTTTTACCCCCTCGTCCAAATCACTGATGAAGATGTTGAACAGTGCGGGCCCTCCAGCTAGTTGGCGACCCATTTGACTGTGTGGGTGTCTACACCACAGCCCCCCAGTTTCTTAATGAGAACGGGGTGAGAGACAGTGTCAAAAGCCTTCCAGAAGTCCAGGAAGACTATGTCCACTGATAATTTAACAGATCTTTCATCTTTAGAATGAGCGATTCCTTAATATACAGTATCTATACTCATTTTCACTATTCCCCATAGATCACAATCACAGAAGTCACTTTCTTTTAAGGGGACACTATCACAATTGAAAAACAGCATGATCTCTAAAGCTAGTTTTTCACTCTCTGGGTGTGTCTACATGTTGACATTTAATGCAAATTAGCAGATTTAAGGCACATTAAGGACGTGCATCTACACGTGTGTACTCTTAATGCACCTTAAAAATGGCAATGTTAGGTTAAATGTGCCTAAATTTGATACCTGCATAAAGCAAGTACCAAATTTAGGCGTAATTAGTTAAAGCGCATTAACAAACATTACTGCTCATTAATGCAGGGCCTTCAGTGCTGGGTCTGCCCAGCCACTAAGCGGCTAGCACCCCAGGGCTCCAGGCTGGCCACCTCCCCTCCCCTCCCCCAGGGCTGGGCTGCTCCCTGGTAGCCCCTAGCTGCAGGCTATATAAGCCTTCAGCCATTTTGTGCCTTGGGGCACACACACACCTGAAGGAGCCTGTTCCAGTGTGTAGGAGGACACCAGGCCTCCTGGACAGGACCTAGGCAGCCTCTGCTTGTCCTGTTCCCTAACCAGAGCTGCCCCTTGGCCACAGGTGAGTGTTGCAAAGAGCTGCAACTTGCTGTGTCCCTTGCCCAACCCTCAGATTTCTCCCAGAGCTGCTGGCTCTGCTCTCAATGGCAGCAGGGCCAGCACCTGCTCCCTGGTCCTGCTTATTCCCAGCTCTACGTTTTGCAGACATTGTGGTGAAGCACCTCTGCCATGAAGCTCCCCGTCTCTGTCTGTGCCTCTGTGCTAGGTGCTTCTGGAAGCCATCAAGGGCTGGCATCGCAGGGATAACCATTTGGGGGCTCAGACAGCCAGGGCAGGGAACATGTCCAGCACATCCTCCCCACCAAGCCCTGACCCTGCCCATGTGCCGATGCCCACACAGATTGTCTGGGGCCCCAACTGGACCCAGGAGGAGGTGCATGACCTTAACGCGCTCTGGGGTGGGGATGATTTTGCTCTGGGTGGGTGCTCAAATGCCAACATTTATGAGGTCATTTCACCTAGGATGCTTGCATGAAGCCACTCTCAGACAGCACAGCAGTGCTGCGTGAAGGCCAATGTCTTGCAGTCACAGTGGGTGGCTGTGGCCAACTTCAGTTGTCAGTCTGGTCATGCCTAGAAGACCATGCCCTTCATGTGGGAGCTGACCCACATTTTGGTGCCCCAGGAGCCAAGCTGTACCCCTGAAAATGCCACCAGCAGGGGTGGCCTGTCCTTGCCCGCACCCTGCCCTGATGCTTCTGGTAATGCATGAGCAGAGAAAAGGACCTGGGCCCTCAGTGCTCTTCCCATTTCTCTGACCGCTGTAACCACTGGCAGCTTAGGGAGCCTTGTCCAGTGGCTGCCTCACCTTCAGCCCAGCCGCACACCCTGTCCTGAGAAGCAGACAGCCACACCACTGCCAGTTGCCAGCAGTGCCAACTCCTCCCTGGAGGGAGCCCATGACTGGGCACCAGTCTGCTGCTCACTGCAGGCTGTGGACACTGGGCACAGGTGGATGCTGTCACTGATGGGGAACCCTGTGCAGAGCTGCCAGCATTGCCAGACATGTAGTAAATCCTGCACCAGGGAGGGCCTTCTCAGCCCTGTCTTTGCCCCCAGCCTCTGTCCCCTTTCCCAGCCCATCCCACCTGCATTCCCCTGGCTCCAGGTTTCCCCCCGCCCTGACAGTATGCAGAGTTCAAGACTTTATTGAGCACCCCATGTCCCCACAGCTGGGCAGGCACAGGCCTCTCACATGCTAAGGAAGGCATTCATGTTGGTGGTGATGTCCTCCTTGGTAGTAGGGGGTAGGGATGTGCAGTGCTGCAACAGGTAGCCATCCAGGAAGTGGTGGAGGTTGTGGGGCAGTCCAGGATTGTTCCCCATGCTGTCATAGTTCAGGGTCCTGAACCAGGAGCATAGGTGTGCTTGGGACACCAGCAGGACCATCATCAGTGGGGCATAGTGGCTCAGACAGCCCTCTACCTGCACAAACAGTTCATTGCACACTGCCCAGAGAACACACAGCAGGGGCACACTTGGGGTGCAGTGGTAGTGCTGGGTGGTCTGTCCCTGGGGTGGTTCCCCAGAAAGGCCCTCTATGGGGAGGATGGGGGCATGGCCATCCCCTCACCCCAGTTTTATGGGAGCCCCATGTGCCCTTAGCCAAGGTACCATTGACTGGCCAGCAGTGCAGTAGAGCAGTTGGCCTGCAGGGAGATGGGTGGCAAGGTCTGTATCTGTGGCAGCAGGTGT
>NW_017729028.1:5094820-5096231 GCF_001723915.1 Gavialis gangeticus | reverse complement strand
CCAGAAAGGCCCTCTATGGGGAGGATGGGGGCATGGCCATCCCCTCACCCCAGTTTTATGGGAGCCCCATGTGCCCTTAGCCAAGGTACCATTGACTGGCCAGCAGTGCAGTAGAGCAGTTGGCCTGCAGGGAGATGGGTGGCAAGGTCTGTATCTGTGGCAGCAGGTGTTGGCAACAGCCTGGCCTGGCCCACCCTGGGAAGGGGGCAAAGGAGGCAAGCCAGGCAGCTTAGGGCATCTGGTGCAGAGCATCTTATCTCTGCAATGTTCCAAATGCACACAAAAGCCGTCTGTCTCTTGCCTTTGCAGGACCAACATCTGGACATGGGGGGGAGGCTGCAGGACCTTGCAGGAGTCCTGCCTCAGGGTTTCTGCCACCTACTGCTGAAGCTATCCAGACATGCCAGCTGTGTCAGCAGTGCAGCAGGAACTGGATCCTCCTGCTCCAGTGGCTAGTGGCAGCAGTTGAGAACTGGGCAGTGCAAGAGCAGGTGTGGCAAGAGGCATGGGAGCTGGCCTGGTGAGAAGAGGACATCACCCAAGAGACTGCCCAGAAGGAGGCACAGGATCAGGCACAGCAGGTGCACTGGGCCTAGCTGGAGGGCCTGGAACAGCACTGTATGGAGGTGCTCCATTAGCACCTGGCCATGCAGGCCTCTGGGTCCCACCCACCACCTGCAACAGGCTCCCACATGAGCCTTGGAGGAGGGCCTCCACTGCCTTCTGTCTGCAGGCGCCCTTGGCATTTTCTGTAGCCCCCAGACCCATGGGACAACTGCAGCCAGGGTTCTGCCTGCCTGCCACCGGGCTCTGCACCCTGGGCACCCCCACCCCACAGCCCCCGACTCCAGGACTCAGACAAAGACTGATGTATATAGTTTTCAGTTTTGAAGGAGGGTTTTTTTTATTGTTGGCAGGTAGGGAGAGTGGTGGAGGGTCTCTGAGTGTTGGGCATGAATGCTGCATGCCCCCGGAGGCTGGGAGGGCACAGTGACCACCTGCAGGCAGTGGTGTCGGTTGTGAAGGTGTGGCAGTGGCAAGCAGGGAGATCCCTCAGGCAGCCGCAGTGGTGTCAGTGACAGTGGAGGGGGTGGTAGTGGGGGTGTCACGTGCCAACCGGCGGGTGGTAATCACTGACCGGTAGTCAGTGATCACCCGCAGATGCCACCAGCAGCACTGGTGGTGGCCAGTGGCAATCAGGGACTGCCCATAGATGCTGCCGGCAT
The DNA here is from genome assembly GCF_001723915.1 of Gavialis gangeticus. NCBI lineage: Eukaryota > Metazoa > Chordata > Crocodylia > Gavialidae > Gavialis > Gavialis gangeticus. The sequence continues at coordinate 5,095,005 of NW_017729028.1, read as the reverse complement.
TGAGGGTGAGGGGTGGTGAGTGGGAACTGCCCGCAGGCAGTGCCGGCTGTGCTTTTCATAGGGTTGCATCACCAATCTCAGAGAGTCCACGTGCACCTGTGTGCACCCCCTACACATTCTCAATGGTGTTGGGGAGGGAGGAGGAGGGAGCTCGGTTACTTGAGGGGGGAGGGGGAAGTGGGGGA
>NW_017729028.1:5083292-5094809 GCF_001723915.1 Gavialis gangeticus | reverse complement strand
GGAGGGGCTTGTGAGGTGAATTAAGTTTTTCATTACAAACATGTGTATGTCCTGGAGTGGTGCTGGGGGATGGGGAAGGAGTAGGGGGTTTGTGGGAGGCGAGGAATGCGGGTGTTGGTGGGGACAACCAGGTGCTTCCCTATGTCCTGGTGCTCCAGGTGGGGATGGAGCTGGTACAGCAGGTCTTCAGAGGTGGCCCAGGTCATCCAGAACATGTTGACACACTGATTGTTGTCCCATTCTTGCAGCACAATGTGCTGCCACCAGTGCTGGCTGACATGGTGGGCCCAGAGGCACCAGTCCTGGTGGAGGTATCTTGGAGTTGTGGTTGCTGTGGCTGGTGGTAGCAGCGGCACAACAGCGGGGGCCCTGAAAGGCCATTTACCAGTTGTCCAGCAGGCAGCCAGAATGGGTGGGGGAGTTGGGCAGTGCAAGATCACTGAGTGGCAGGTGCTTGGAATGGCGGCGGGCAAGCAGGACCACTGCAGCAGTCTTGAGGAGCAAGGGGTCCTGTACCTACATGCCAGGACCAGAACCTAGGGCAGGCAGAGCTGGGAAGCACAGCTGCAGCAGGAGCAGAGCAGGCAAGTGCTGCTTGTGTTTCTACCATGCTGCTGCTCTGACACCGGAAGCATCAGCTCAGAGGTCACAATGTGGAGAGTGTGCTTTCAAGATGGCTGCCACGTGTAGAAACCATGTGTAGCTGCCTGCCAAAAAAATGTTTAATGTGCAAACTTAATGCACATTAAATTTAATCCTGCTTACATTCATGTGTAGACGTGCCCTCTGATTCACTGTACAGTATCTGCCTCAATCCTTTGTTAGCTATGTGCTGCTTAGTTTCTTACTCCTATGTATTAACTCAGAAAGCATCTTGGAGTTTTCTGTTATATCCATTATCTGCATTTATCATTGAACTAACATGTTCTTTAAAGATTAAAAAAGTAAAGATGTGATAAAGTGTGAATGTGATATATACGTATACAGTCAATATTCTATATTACCAGGTCTAAATCTTTTAATTGCTCACATAAATTGTGTTGGGAAAATGTAAGCAATAAGCAGAATTCTTGGAAAGTGGGACATCATGACCTTTAAGTGTTGCAAATTGATTTCCACGTTTTCATACAACAATTCATCAGGCACCTGACTAGACCTTTTATGCATATACCATAATCCAGAGGATTGATGGTTGTCTACTACATATTAGGGTTGTGTGAAATTTCACTGTGTTTGGTTTCAAAGCTGTTTCAATGCATTTAGAGCTTGAAACAGCAAAATTAAAATGAAACAAAAAGCTTCGAAACAGCTTCAAAACAAAATGAGGGCAATTGAAAGTTTCAAAACATTTTGAATTTCAAAGTAGCTCAGTGGCAGGAGGCAGAGGAGAGCCAGGGCTGCACTCCAAGCAGCTCCCATGGAGCTCAGCCCAGCGGTGGGACTGGACTGAGCACTGTGCGGCTGGCAGAGCTGATTGAGCGCAGCTCTGGTTCTCCCCACCTCCTGCCGCTGGGCTGCACTCCCAGCAGCTCTGCAGCTCCATAGAGCTCAGCCTCGTGGTGAGAGGAAGAGCTCAGCCCTGGCTCTGCCCACCTCCCACCACCAGGTTGTGCTTGGTGGGGCTGGTGGAGCCAATCAGAGTGCAGCCCAGTGGCAAGAGATGGGGAGAGACTCTACCCACCTCCCACAGCTGAGCTAAGCTCTGTGGGGCTGGTGGAGCTGATCAGAGCACAGTCCTGGCTCTCCCCACCTCCCACCACCAGGCTGTGCTTTGAACAGCTCTGCAGCTCCATACAGCTCAGCTTGGTGGTGGAAGGCAGAGGCAGCCCTGGGTCTGTCTGCCTCCCACCACCAGGCTGTGCTCCATGGGGCTGGCAGAGCCAATCGGTGTGCAGCTCGGTGGTGAGAGGTGGAGTGCAGCCCTGGCTCTGCCTAACTCTCACTGTCAGGCTTAGCTCTGTGGGGCTGGTGGAGCTGATCAGAGTGCAGCCCTGGCTCTCCCCACCTCCTGCCACTGGGCTGTGCTCCAAGCGGTTCTGCAGCTCCATGGAGCTCAGCCCGGTGGTAGGAGGAGGAGTGCAGCCCTGGCTCTGCCCACCTCCCACTGCCGGGCTATGCTCCATGGGGGTGGTGTGGCCAATTGGAGCACAGCCTGGTGGCAAGAGGTGGAGTGTTGCCTTGGCTCTACCCATCTCCCACTGGACTATGGTCCATGGGGCTGTGGAGCCCCATGAAGCTCAGCCCAGTAGCAGGAGGTGGAGTGCAGTCCTGACTCTGCGTGCCTCCCACCACCAGGCTGCACTCCATGGGACTGGCAGAGCTAATAGGAGCACAGCCCAGCAGTGGGAGGTAAAGCGCAGCCCTGTCCATGCCCACCTCCTGCTGCTGGGCTGCACTATGATCTGCTCCCCAGCCCCACAGAGTGCAGCCCAGTGGTGGGAGGCAGGCAGAGCCAGGGCTGCACTCTACCTCCTGCCACCAGGCTGCACTCCAATTGGCTCCACCAGCTCCATGGAGCGCATCCCAGTGGTGGGAGGCAGGCGGAACTAGGGCTGTGCTCTACCTCTTGCCACCAGGCTGAGCTCCATGGGGCTCCGTAGCCCCATGGAGCACATCCCGGTGATGGGAGGTGGGCAAAGCCAGGGCAGCACTCCACCTCTTGCCGCCAGGCTGTGCTCCAGTCAGCTCCACCAGCCCTATGGAGTGCAGCCCAACAGTGGTTGGCGGGGAGACTCAGGGCTGTGCTCTGATTGGCTTCATCACCCCCACAGAGCTCAGCCCACCGGGCCAGCAGCAGCATCAGTCTTCCCCAGCACTGGGTGCAGGCTGTGCCCAGTGCTGGTTCTGGGTGGCAGCAGCAATCTCCTGTCATCCGGCACATAAATCCAGGGGGTCCGCACCCCCAGGAGGAGTCCAGCACAGCTTCACAGCTCTCCCAGGGGTGCAGGCCCCTGAATCTGTGTGCCAGATGGCTGTCAGTAAGTGTCAGAAGTTTTGCTTCTTCCAATTTGAGGTGCCATTTCTGAGCAATCTCTGTACCTACCTCCTTGAAACTTGGCACGCTTCACACCCTCAGATGGGGCTCCCTTCCCTGCAGTTTTCATCTGAATCAGGCAAGACGTGACAAAGTTTTAGGCATTTTCATGATTCCCCAGGATATCCTATGGGCAAAATGTCAAAACAGCTAAACAGTTACAATGAAACAAAATGGGACAGTGCTTCAAAATGAAATGAAATGATGAAATGAAACACTGTTCCTTCAAAATGGCAAAACAGATGTCAAAATGAAACAATGGTGTTTCACACAGCCCTGCTACATATTGCATTTCATAGTGTTATTAGACCTGCGTATTTCAGTTGTTCACAAATGTGGAAGATAAAAATTTATCCTTTTTCAAATTAGATAGAAATTTTATTTTATGGGACTTGAAATTAACTACTATACTACAGAGCCAAAAACATCATTGGTTTCAGTGACACTAAGGACTGTAAGACTGTGTCATTTGTGTGTCCATCCAGCTCTTGCTTTCATTTTAGTTGAATCTGGCTCCTTTGTCACTATTTAACCGTAGACCCTTTTTGACTTTTTACTCAAGAGAGAGTTTCATAGAATCATAGAATAGAAGGACTGGAAGGGATCTATAAGATCGAGTCCAGTCCCCTGCCATGGGCAACAGTGATCATGGGCTCAATGAGGTGCCTGTCCAGCTTCCTTTTGAACACCTCCAGGCCTGGTGACTGCACCACCTCTGCTGGGAGTGTTCCAGATTCTTGGTACCCTTACAGAAAAAAAGTTTTTCCTTATGTCCAGCCTAAATTTTTCCCTAACTAGCATGTGTGCATTGGACCTCATCCTCCCAAGGGGTGCCATTCTGAAGAGTTTCTGCTTTAGATGTTGGTGTTCACCCCTGATATACTTGTAGGCATCTATCAGGTCACCTCTCGGTCTTCTCTTACTCAGGCTGAACAAACCCAGTTCCCGGAGCCTCTCTTTGTAGGGCCTATCCCCCAGGCCATTGATCATGTGGGTGGGCCTTCTTTGTATCCTTCGAGCTTATCCTTGTCCTTCGTGAAGTGCAGTGCCCAGAACTGGACACACTACTTCAGCTGGGGTCTTACCAACTCTGAGTAGAGGGGGAGGAGCAACTCTCTGGATTTTTTGGCATCATATCAGCTGATGCACAACAGAGTTCTATTTGCCCTGTTGGCGACTTCATCACACTGTTGGCCTATATTCATCCTCTGGTCGATTATCACCCCAGATCCCTTTCAGATGTGGTGTCAGCCAGTGAACCACCACCCATCGTGTAGGTGTCATGAAGGTTCTTCCTACCCAGATGAAGAACCTGGCATTTATCCCTATTGAAACTCATCTGGTTGTGTTCAGCCCGTAGGACCAGCTTGTCAAGGTCATCCTGGATCCTTGCCTTGTCCTCGGCAGTGCCCGCATTTCCCCACAACTTGGTGTCATCCTCAAACTTAATCACTGTGCTTTCCAATCCCTCATTCAGGTCACTGGTAAAGATGTTAAAGAGTATGGGCCCAAGCACTGATCCCTGGGGGACACCACTGGAGACAGCCCTCCAGGATGAGGCCACCCCATCGATTACTACTTGCTGGGATCAGCTTCTGAGCCAGTTGCTAACCCGTCTCACTGTTGACTGGTCCAGGCCAGTACCCTCCAACTTAATTGAGAGGATCTCATGGGATACAGTATCAAAAGCCTTGCTGAAGTCCAGGTAGATGATATCAACCTCATGTCCCATGTCCAGCTGGTTAGTTACCTGGTCATAAAAAGACACCAGGTTTATTAGGCATGACCTCCCCTAGACAAAGCCATGTTGGTTGTTTCTCAGTACCCCACCTGTTATGAGCTTGTGGTTAATAGCTTCCTTGACAAAGTTTTCAAACACTTTCCCAGGATTGAAGTCAGACTGACCTGTCTATAGTTAGCAGGGTCCTCCCTCTTCCCTTTCTTAAAGATGGGCACCACACTAGCCTTCTTCCAGTCATTTAGGACCACTCCTGAGTTCCATGACTCTTCAAACATCCTTGCCAGAGGCACCACTAGGAGTTCAGCCAGTTTTTTCAGGACTCTCAGATGCAGGTCCTTTGGTCCAGCCAACTTGAAAATGTCCAGATGATCTAAGAGTACCTTCACCTGTTTGGGACTGATTTTATGTGGACTGATGTCATCGCTGTATTCTCTGGGCCTCTGGACAGGTGATGAGTTCCCATCTGGATTCAAGAATCCTGATGCAAAGTAAGAATTTAGGAGCTCAGCCTTTTTGCAGGGATCAACTGTGGGCTTCCCCTCTGTGTTCAGTAGAGGTCCTACAGTGGAGCATGATTTCTTTTTGTTCCCAATGTACCTATAGAAGGACTTTTTGCTGTCTTTTATTTCAGATACCATCTTGATCTCCATGCATGCCTTTGCTTTCCTTGTCTCATGCCTGTAGATCCCGGCCATATGAGTGTACTCCTCTCTGGATGTTGAGCTGTTTTTCCATTGCATGTATGCTTTTTTCCTTTTTCATAGATTTCACAGACATTAGGGCTGGAAGGGATCTTGGAAGGTCATCGAGTCCAGCCCCCTGCCCCAGGGGCAGGAAGTCATCTAGGGTCAAAGAATCCCAGCGAGATAGATGTCCAAATGTTCCTTAAAAGTGTCCAGAGAAGGTGCTTGCACCACCTCTGGAGGCAGTCTTTTCCAGGCATTGGGGGCTCGGACAGTAAAGAAGTTTTTTCTTATGTCCAGTCTGAAGCAGACTTGGTGGAGTTTGTGACCATTTGACCTTGTCATCCCTTGGGGGCTCTGATGAACAGGCATTCCCTCAGATCCTGATGTACACCCCTTCTATACTTATAGGCAGCCACCAGGCCTCTCCTGAGCCTGTGCTCTTCGAGGCTGAAGAGTCCCATGGCTCTCAGCATCTCATCATAGGGCCTGATCTCCTGCCCTCTGATCCTATGTGTGGCTCTCCTCTGGATTATCTCAAGCTTTTCCACATCCTTTTTAAATTGTGGAGCCCAGAATTGGATGCAGTACTCCAGCTGTGGCCTCACTAAGGCCAAGTACAGCAGGAGGATGGTATCCTGGGATTTGCTTGAGAAGAATCTATGGTTGCAAGCCAGAGTTTTCCTCACTTTACCAGCTGCAACATCACATTGGTGGTTCATATTCATCTTGTGGTCAACCATGACTCCCAAGTACATTTCAGCCATGATGCTAGCACCCTGCTAAGCCTATAAGCGTGCTGCAGGGTTTTTTCTCCAAGATGGAGTACCTTGCATTTTTTAGTGTTGAACACCATCAGATTTTCATCCGCCCATTTTCTGAGCCTATCGAGGTTGGCCTGCATCATCAGCCTATCCTCAGGTATGGACGTTTTCCCCCAAAGTTTGTTGTCATCAGCAAAGTTGGCCAATCCACTTCTGATATCAATGTCTCCATCATTAATAAAGATGTTAAAGAGTCTAGGCCCAAGGACAGAGCCTTGGGGGACCCCACTGGTCACAGTGCACCACGATGATTTATTTCCATTTATTACCATTCTGTGGTCTGACCTCAGAGCCAGTTCCTCAGCCATTGGACTGTGATGTAGCCAAGGCCACATGCTTTCATGAGGAGATCATGGGACACCAGATCGAAGGCTTTTTTAAAGTTAAGATATATGACGTCAATCCCTTGTCCAAGTGATATGTCACCTGGTCATAGAAGGAAATGAGATTGGTCAGGCAAGACCTATCAGCAACACACCAGTGCTGACTATCCCTCAGGATGTTGCCATCAGCCAGTTTGTCAAGAATGGTCTCTTCGATAATATTTTCCAAGATCTTCCCCTGGATAGAGGTCAGGCTGATAGGCCAGGAGTTCTCTGGATCTTTTTGAGAAGTTCCTTAATGTCCCTGCTCAGCCAAGCAGGTGTCTTGGCCCTTTCCCTCTTTTTGATCACATGGGGATGGCCTCTTTCTGAGCAGTGAGACTTTCCTCCTTAAGAAAACCCCACCGTTCCTGAACTCCCAGATCATCCAATCATTGGTTGCAAAGAGCCTTTGTAACTAGACTCCTAAGTTTACCAAAGTCTGCCCATCTGAAGTCCCGAACTTCTGTTCTGCTGGTGAAATTCCCAGCCTTTTGGTGGATGGTGAATCTGATCAGATCATGATCACTGTCACCCAGAGTACCTCCAATCATCAAGTCGCCTACCGTACCTTGCCCTTTGGTTAACACCAAGTCCAGAGTGGTTTTCCCCCTAATTGGTCCTTCCACTGCCTGAGTCAAGAACAGGTCATGTATAGCTGCCAAGAAGTTGGCTGACCTGCTGGAGTTGGCTGAATGGTCCTCCCAACACATGGCTTTCAAATGTATCAAATAGGGCATGAGTCAAAAATCTAAAAAGGAAAGACCAACATAGAACTTCCAAATTCCCAGGGAGCAAGAACTTATAGTTTCTTTTTGTCATATTTATTTAGATTCATAGATGTCTGGGTCAGAAGGGACCTCAGTAGATCACTGAGTCCGGCCCCCTGCCCTGGGCAAGAAAGCGCACTGGTATTAGATGACCCCAGCCAGATGCATGTCTAGCCTCCTCTTAAAGACCCCCAAGGTAGGGGAGTGCATCACCACCCTTGAAAGTCCATTCCAGATTCTGGCAACCCTTACTATAAAGAAGTTCTTTCTGATGTCTAACCTAATTCTGCTCTCCGTCAGTTTGTGACTGTTGTTTCTAGTTACTCCAAGGGGTGCCCTAGTAAACAGTGCATCTCCTATTGCTTGCTTCCCTCCCCCTTCCCACCCCCAGATGAATTTGTAGGTGGCCACAATATCACCTCTCAGCCTTCTCATGTGGAGGTTGAAGAGGTCCAGGTCTCTCAATCTCTCCTCATAGGGCTTTGCCTACAGGCCCCTAACCATACGAGTGGCCCTCCTCTGAACCCTCTTGAGGTTGTCCACATTCCTTCTTGAAGTACAGCGCTCGAAACTGGACATAGTACTCCAACAGTGGCCTGACCAATGGTGCATAGAGGGGAAGTATCACTTCCCTGGACCTGTTCATCCTGCACCTGCTAATGCATGATAAAGTGCAGTTAGCTTTACTGATCACTTTGTCATATAGACAACTCATATTCATCTTGGTGTCAACAATTATTTCAAGATCCCTTTCCACTGCTGTGCTGCTGAGAAGGTCGCTCCCTAGACTGTAAGTGTGTTGGTGATTCCTTCTCCCTAGGTGCAGCACTTTTCACTTGTCTTTGTTGAATTGGATCCTATTCTGTTCTGCCCACTTTCCCAACTTGTCCAGGTCCACCTAGATCCATTCCCTACCATCTAGTGTGTTAACTTTACCCCATAATTTGGTATCATCTGTGAATTTGGACATTGTGCTTTCCACACCCTTATCCAAGTCACTGATAAAGACATTGAATAGCACAAGTCCAAGGACCAAGCCTTGTGGGACTCCACTGCCTACTTCTTTCCAGGTCAATAACTGACCCATCCACCACCACTCTCAGGGTGTGATCTCTAAGCCAATTTGACACTCACCTAAACGTGTACTTATCTACATCACAGTCACTCAGTTTATTTATGAGACTAGGATGAGATACCATATTGAAGGCCTTATTAAAATCCAAGTAAATGACATCTACCTTGACTCCTGCATCTAAGCATTTTGTGACCCAGTCATAAAAAGAAATAAGGTTAGTCAGGTAGGATCTACCTGCTATGAATCTGTGCTGGTTGCCCTTCACATTATTTTTCCCTCTGTACTCCCACAAATATGATCCTTACAGGATCACATAATTTTTTCAAAGGTTTTCCCAAGGATAGAAGTGAAACTAAGCAGTCTAAAGTTACTTGGATCTTCCTTCCTCCCATTCTTGAAAATAGGGACCACATTGGCCCTTTTTCAGTCCTCTGGGACCTGATCTGAGCACCATGAGTGCTCAAACAGCCGTGCCAGTGGCTTTGCTATGACACTGGCCAATTCCTTGAGCACCCTTGGATGAAGATCATCCAGGCCTGCTGACTTAAATTTTTCCAGTCCTTCCAAGTGCCTCTTCACCAAGTTGGCATTAGCAGTTGTTGAGCTGGTGTCCCTTTTGTGCCTGTCTATGATCCAATTGGGAGATTTGTCTTGATCCATCTTCAGAAATAATGAGAAGCAAAAAACTCATTGAAGAGCTCAGCCTTGTCCCTACTACCTGTCACTAATTGCCCTACTTTGTCCTGTAGGGATCCAAAGCTACCCTGCACCTTCTTTTTACTCCCTGTATACCTGAAAAAGACTTTTGGTTGTCTTTATTTTTGTTGCCAGCCTAAGTTCCATTTCTGCTTTGGCCTTTCTAACTGCCTCCCTGCAATTGTGGGCCAAGTAGCTATACTCTGCCTTGGTAGCTACCTCCTGCTTCCATAGCCTATATGCCTCTGTTTTTGACCTTAGACTTTCCTGGATTTCCCTGTTCAGCCAAGAGGGTTTCTTGGCCCTTTTGCCCCCTTTCCTGTGCAATGGGATTGTCTCCTGCACCCAAAGGATTGCTCCCTTTAGGACCACCCTTCCTGGACTCCCATCTCACCAATGCTCCTGTTCTTCAGTGCCTCAGTAACTAATCTCCTGAGCACAGTGAAGTTAACCTTTCTGAAGTCTAGCACTTCTGCCCTATTTATTTATTTATTTTATTTAAAAATCTAGTTAGTGGAATTTCCTTTGTTTTGTAGTGTGACAAAAATGATGTCTACAGAACTGGAACAGACTTACAGTCAATGTCTTTTGTGATTTTTGAATGCTTCAGCTTTGCTTTTGCATTTACTCACCCCAAAAAGCCATTTATTGTGAGCTGTGCATCTCTATCTGGAATATTATCCCTTCATTATCCTACATTAGAGGAAGCTGTTTTATCTTGAAACATACATTTTTAATTAAAATTTTTACTTAAGCTCAGCAGGCTTATCTAGGCAGCATTGTGTACAAGCCCATTTTTTTCAAATTGTAGAAGGCATCTTCTAAAGCAGGTACAATACAGAGAGGAGCATGGATTTAATCAGTTAATCATTATGGTTACACTGTTTATAATCACATTATTTGCTTTTAATGTCAAAGGGGTTGATATTTGCAATGGAATCTCATTTTACTGGGCATTAACTATTTAATGAATCTGCCATTATGTACTTGACAAGTCTTATGAATACATAGCAAATATATTAGGCCCTTTCTTCCCCCCATGGTAACATATTTAATATAGAACAGGGACTTATAGTAGTTATAATCAAAATCTTCATGGAGGTACCTCGGGGTGAATCTGGAATCATTCCATTTTCATCAGAGTCAGCATATACAGAATTTGTCTCTTAATGAATGGACATTGCAACAAGTCTGTGTTGGCTCAGGCCATTAGGAAATCAAATACCACAGCACAGAAATGGTTAAATGAAATCCAATTATGTGTTCTCTTGTTCATGGTTCAAAGACATTCTTATTTGATATCCAGTCAAGGCTCTACATAAATATTAGTTGGCAGCCCATATTTTGGGATACAGCATGACCCACCACCAAACTGGCATTGAGGCCCTGGCACATGTTCAGCTTAAGAAGTGATTAACTAGTTAATAATGCCTTAGGTAGTATCCTGGTCACACAGTCAATCAATTAATGGCATGATAAAGAGCATGGTATAATCCACAAAGCCATTACACAAAAATGTATAATAATTTTGTGGCTAGTTTCTATTGAACCATTGAACTCTCGGGAGCCAGGAGCAGGGAGGAGAGGAGGTATCCAGGCACACATGTGTCCCACACATGTGTGCCCCCTTACCTGACCCAAGGTGGAGGCGGACACAGCAGCAGCAGAGCCAGCAGCGGGGGCAGCAGCTGCTGATCCCCCTAAGTTAAGTGGGCAGAGCGACCGGATGCAGCTGAGCCAGATCCAGAGGGGAAGCCCCCTGGATCCCTCTTAACTGAGCCAGTAGGGAGCTGCACTCCCGAGCCGTGCCACATGAACAGACCTTGCAAACAGGCTCACTCTGTAAGAGCGTGCCAGCATTTGCATAGGTGTTCACGCCGGTGGGTGAGCAGGAAGGGCCATGGAGGAAGACTCCTGCTAGGGCAGGGCTAAGGCACTTCACAAAGCCATAAACAAGCAGCAACTCCTACGATGGTGTTGACACGGAGTGCTGTGAAGGCCCCTGCCGGGGGAGGCGCAGCCTACCTGGGTCTTGTCTGAGGCCTTCACCCAAACAGAGCCCATGGGGGGGCTGGCATTCCCCCACCCTCTGGTCTGCGTGAGTTGTGCAGCAAGGCCCGGGGGTCAGGGATTGGGGACCTCCACACCTGTCCTGCAGGTGCCTATCTTAGGGCCCTGGAGGTGCAGGTGAGAGAGCTCCAGGAGGAGGTTAGCAGGCTGAGGGGAATCAGGGAGGAGGAGGATGAAATTGATGGCTATTTCCTTTCCCTGCAGGGCCACACACCCAAGGAAGAAGCACATCAGGAGGTGCCCTCCACTGCAGAGTGGCAGA
>NW_017729028.1:5082858-5083165 GCF_001723915.1 Gavialis gangeticus | reverse complement strand
GAGAGGAGGCAATTCCACACTCTCCACGATCTGAGCAGGCTGAAGGAGCTAAGCAGTCCTGGAGGAGAAAGTGTCGAGTGATCGTCACAGGCAACTCCATCCTGAGAGGTACAGAGGGCCCCATCTGTTGCCAGGACCCCTTGATACGCAAGGTCTACTGCCTACCTGGAGCAAAGATTCATGACATGACGGGGATGATCCAGGCTGTGATCCACCCCACCGATTACTACCCCATGGTCCTAATCCATGTGGGTACTAATGATGTGGCCAGGAGAAGCCCTGATCGCCTGATGGCGGACTACCACGC
>NW_017729028.1:5077558-5077858 GCF_001723915.1 Gavialis gangeticus | reverse complement strand
GGAAGACGGCATGCGACGTGCATCGCAGAGACCAACTAGCGGCTTCAGGAATGGTGTCTTGAGACAGGCTTTGGCTTCCTCATCAACGACCCACACATCACGACAAGAGACATGCTAGGATGGGATGGGCTCCACCTTTCCCCTAAAGGTAAGCGTGTGTTTTCTTCTAGGTTGGCGGAACTCCTCTGGTGGGCTTTAAACTAGGCTCATTGGGGGAAGGGGAAGATGAGGGCGGAGGAAGCCTTGGACTGCCAAACCAAGCAACACCCACAAGTACAGCCCAGCCTAGACCAACGAGTG
>NW_017729028.1:5072322-5072558 GCF_001723915.1 Gavialis gangeticus | reverse complement strand
AACACCCACAAGTACAGCCCAGCCTAGACTGATGAGTGGAATATATATAGGTAAGCAGCAGGGGCCAGGGCAATGCTGAAAGTAGGGGGCCAGTGCATATATCCTCAGGAGGCCTCAAATGCCTCTACACAAACACTCGTAGTATGGGAAACAAGCAAGAGGAATTTACCTTCCTGCTAGCTGACACCAACCCAGATATAGTGGGGATCACTGAAACGTGGTGGGACCCAACGCAT
>NW_017729028.1:5072007-5072233 GCF_001723915.1 Gavialis gangeticus | reverse complement strand
GAACTGGGACTAGCTTCCCTGATCAAGGACAACAAGAAGTCCTTTTTTAAATACAGAGGGGGCAAATAGAAGGTTCTGGGTAACGTGGGGCCACTGCAAGACACGCTAGGAAATTTGGTCATCGCACCAGATGATAAAGCTAACCTATTTAATGATCTCTTTGCCTCCATCTTTCTGAGCAGGGACCGGAACAGCCACCCCACCTCTGGGCCCCCCTTACCCCAGG
>NW_017729028.1:5069714-5071996 GCF_001723915.1 Gavialis gangeticus | reverse complement strand
GTCCCTTCCGACCCTACTAACTATGAAACTATGAAACCATAAATTGAATGTGTAGCTGACACTGGAGACTTGTAAGACTTCAATGTTTCCTGAGGCTGGAAATACCTGTCAGCTGACAGGTGCTCCTAGCCATGAGACCTCCACTTGCTGATGCAAGGGGAGCCCATGTTTGTGATGTGGCACAATTGGGATCTTATCCTTGATCCCACACTCATGTGCCCTGCCATACACATGCAGCATGGCAGGAGGCATGATTGTTGGGATTGTGGATAAGATCCCATCACACTTTTAATTGAATATCTGTCAGCAGCCTTATAGACAGCCTCAGAAAACAGACTAAAGACTGACTTGTTATTGAGTCTGTTTTGCGTCTTAAAGAACACTGTTCAAGCATATTAGTGGGGCTATACAGGAAGATGCTTTCTGGAGGCTAATGATTTATTTATTTTCTTTCTGACTCTAAACATACCCAGTGTTGCTCAACTGCTAATTAAAAACAAGATGTACATTATAGAAGACACAGGTGAGAGGAGAAGTGGATATAGTGTATCTGGGCTTCAGGAAGGCTTTTGACAAGGTCCCTCATGACCTTCTTACAAACAAAATGGAGAAATGTGAGCTAGATAAAAGTATTACAAGGTGGATAGATAACTTGCTCAGTAGTCACAAGCAAAGGGTAATTATTAATGGGTCCATGTCAGAATGGCAGGAAGTTTTGAGTGGAGTCACACAGGGGTCTTTCCTGGGCCCAATGCTGTTCAATATGCTTATTCATGATTTGGATGCTGGCATAGAAAGCTTCTTAAGCTTTGTGGACAGCACAAAAGTGGGAAGGATTATGAACATGTTGGAGAACGTGAGCACAATTCAGAAGGACCTCAACAAATTGAAACGTTGGGCTAGAGCTAACAGGATGAAGTTCAATGTAGACAAATGCAAGGGGCTACACCTCAGGAAGAATAATCAAAAACACAAATACAAAATGGAAAACACCTGCCTGGATGGCATCTCTATGGAAAAGGATTTGGAAGTCTTGCTAGACCACAGACTCAATGAGAGTCTGCAGTGTGGTGCAGCTGCACAACAGGCGAATGTGATTTTAGACTGCATTAATATAATCATTAAGTGGGAGGTGATAGTGCCTTTCTGCTTGGCACTGGTTAGGCCTCATGTGGAGTACTGTATGTGGTTCTGGGCTCCATATTTTAAAAAAGACATGAAGAAATCAGAGAGGGTCTAACACAAAGATGATCAAAGGCTTTAAAAATAAGTCATACAAGGAGAGGCTGAAGGAGCAAGGCATGTTCAGCTTGTGGAAAAAGTGCTTAAGAGGGGATATGATAGCAGTCTTCAAATACTTGAAGGACTGCCATAAAGAAGAGGGAAAGCACCTTTTCTCTCTTGCTGCAATGAGGACGAATGGCTTGAAATTGCAACAAAGTAAAGTTAGATTGAATAACTAGAAAAAACTTCTTCACTGTGCAAATGGTGAGGCAGTGGAATTAGACTTGAGACTAGAGTTGTGAACTCACCATTACTGGAGGTCCTCAAGAAGAGGTATGACAGCTGCTGGTCAGAGATGATCTAGGTGTAGCTATGCCTATTTTCCACCACGGGTATTTTCCATGCTTCTGAGCTGTACTGGTTTCTGCCACCCTCTTTTATCTGCTATATGTGTCAGGGTGTTATTAAGCCTTCCCAGATGCATTGGGGGTTGGCTACAGCAAAGGCTGGGGACTTTTACTAAGGTTTGCCAATGCTCCTGCTAGGATCAAAGCTGGAGGTTCCTGGTTAGAGGGTCAGGGTCCTTCCTCTGTATTCAGGGTCAGCCTGATCACCATATTTGGGTTCAGAAAGGAATTTTACTCGATGGTCAGATTGGCACAGACTATCAGGGTTTTTGCCTTCTTCTGTCGCAGAGGGTGTGGCCCTTTACCCAGGGCCCCTTGAGTGAATACTGAAAACATTTTATAGAAGTAGGATATTGGCTACCATGGATCCCTTGCTTTGCCTGTGGCAGGTTAGGTTGTTAGGCCTCTGTCGTATCAGGGTCGAGGTTAGTCTCGTTAGTCTCAGAGTTTAGATTATGGTTGTATGAGATGGTTTGGAAAGTGATGATCCTGCCTCAGGCAGGGGGTTGGATTAGATGACCTGTGGAGGTCCTTTCCAGCCTTACATCTCTCTGACTCTTAAGTACCAATGATCAAAGATGTGTGGGCTAATTATTAGTGGATTTGGTTAGCAAGCTGGAAATGTATCAGGAAAAAATGGAGATCAGAGAT
>NW_017729028.1:5049504-5064714 GCF_001723915.1 Gavialis gangeticus | reverse complement strand
GGTTGTTAGGCCTCTGTCGTATCAGGGTCGAGGTTAGTCTCGTTAGTCTCAGAGTTTAGATTATGGTTGTATGAGATGGTTTGGAAAGTGATGATCCTGCCTCAGGCAGGGGGTTGGATTAGATGACCTGTGGAGGTCCTTTCCAGCCTTACATCTCTCTGACTCTTAAGTACCAATGATCAAAGATGTGTGGGCTAATTATTAGTGGATTTGGTCAGCAAGCTGGAAATATATCAGGAAAAAATGGAGATCAGAGATACAATAACTAAAAAATAAAGTGGAATAGGAAGGAGAAAAGTATTGTATTTTCCTTGCATACCACATGCCCCTCTTCTCCCCCCTCCCCCAAATAAATAAATAAATAAATAAAGGCATGCACTTTATTTTTGGAGCGCAGAATGTAGAAAGACAAGTATTTCCAGAGTCAGTCCTGACTGTGTGAAACAGAGCAAATTCTCCTGAAAAACATTGTGTCCAGCAAGTGTGACATCCCAGGAAAAAGTCTGGGTGAGGCAGCAGGAACTTCTTGGTGTGGCAATTAGCCCCATAATAATGTCTAAGCATCTACATGTGCAGCTCTGTTAGGCTGCAGAAAACTAATTAACTCCACTGTAGGTTAGTACTTGTAAGTACAAGTATTATCCTGCAACAGCATTCTTGCCAGCCGGGGCTGCTCCTACCCAGCTCAATGTGCTATGGTCCCAGGTGCACATAAAGACACAGGAGCAATAATTTGTGGTGCAATATGTGCTGGAGTTTATTCATTTGCATGAATGTCATATGTAGAAACACCCACAATATACTGGAGGGAGTACAGAAGTGTGATGAGAACAAAATAAGATAGAGGTGGGCTAATGTACTTATAATGTGGTCGCAAAAGAGAAACATAGTCAGCTTTGGTCAGGCCATGAGAGGTTGAACACTTCCTGCTAGGTTTTGGGTACCTAACGTTGATTGAAAATTGAAGAAAACAAGGAAAGAGGTTACAAAAAAAAGAAAAGCTGAGCCAGGGAGGGTGGGGAAATGGACTTTTAATTCTAAAGTATGTTGGAAGTAAGACATAATTTTACATTAGACTGAGGGCAAAACAATTCATATGGAGAGCTCAGTTTGCGTCTGTACCACATTGCCCAGTCCTTCTGTTGCTATGGTTTTTTACCACCTGTCTGCTTTCAGATTGTTTACCTCTCTCAGTACTGCGCTGTACTATTTAGATGGTTATCTCAGTATGAAACACTGTGTTACTTCTCTGGCTTCATATCCCCGAAACCCAGAATTAAATAAGAAGTGTCTTTTAAACCCTGGTTACTAGCTCATTTTCTTTAATATTCTTTTATAGAGTGATATAAATTGGATCAGGCTTTTAGAGTCAGTGAAAATAATTGGTTATTTCATTATAAACTAAGTCTGTTTTTCAAAAAATTGGAAAATGATGCTCTTCTGGGTAACATTTAGTGCACAAAAGACTAAACAATATGTGGAATATAGTTTACATTTGCATCTTTAATTGTTGTTTCCACTGTGAAATACAAGTACCTTCTGTACTCCAACAAAAGGTCTACTTTTCACTTACCACCATAATGACCAAAATTGCATTGAGGCAAGATATAGCTTTCTTAAAATGTTACTGAAATAAGGCTTAATTCCATGAATTTAGTGTAACCCGGGTGGCAGAGCTACCTGCCAGATGCAGCTAAATATGGCTCCTTGGGGTCTCTGCCTTGGAGCCCCACTTCCTAGAGTGTGTGTGTGGGGGGGGTCTCCCTACAGAAGGACACCTGAAGCCTCAAAACTTTTGATCAGACAACACTCAGTACTTAACTACATACAACTTATTTACATAGGGAGAAAAGGAGAGGTAGAAAAGACCATAAGTATCAATATATACACCAACAAAGATACTAATAACTAGGGGTGTGTAAAGCAGGCACTATTCAAGTCAGATTTGCCCTGAATCAGGGACACTGATTTGGTTAATTGGTTAGGATCACTGTCCCTGATCTGATTTGGCCGAATCCGAAGATTTGATGCTGATTCGGAGAATCAGCGATTTGGACATAGACACAGCTTTAAAAGTTTTTTCTACATACCTTGAGGTAGCAGGTGCAGCTCATGATTGCTGCGATGCTGGGGTGCATGGAGCATCACACAGGAGAGCAGGGGGCCCTCCACATGCTTGGCGGCGAACACAGAAGTGGAGTGGAAGTACTTCCAGTCCACTTTCGGGTCTGCCAGGCAGTGCACTCGGAAGCCCCCTGCACCTCCATGGTTTGGTGATTGACTGCAGGGCGACCCCAGGTACCCCCTGCCAGACTCAGGAGGCACCAGTCACCAAGTGGGGGTGGTATGGGGGGTGGGGCCCAGCATGCTCCTGGCGGACCCGGAAGTGGACCAGAAGTGATTCTGATCCACTTCCACGTCTGCTGCCAAGCCTGCTGGGGAGCCCTCCACACGTCTGTGGGAGACTCCCTGCACCCCAGCATCACAGCACTCGTGAGCTCCTGTTACCTAGAGGCATATGTGTGTGTATTTTACCTGTGTATTGGTGCAGATGGACATACTATCTTCAGATAGCATAAATTAATATCCTCTCATGGCTTTCAACGAAGCTACACCATTTACAGCAGCAGGCCCACAGTTTTTAGTTATAAGTGCATTTTAATAGAGGTATTTACCTCTCTTAACCCTGGAAATCCAATAAAGCTAAGCAGAATTGAGCTGGATTCCCATGCAGTAGTACCAACAGAATTGGTTACAAAGTTCCGTGTTATTTCTAGGTAAACCCATGGAAAGTAATGGAGTCCTTCATGGTTTCACCTAAGAGAATGTATTGTAAAAGTGTAAAAAAGGGCATTTTTACATGTGCTCTGGGAGGCGTGTAGGGGCACTTTAATTAGTGAGCCGTGCTAAATAAAAGTGGCCGAGTGTCATGTGTATCACTATCCCTGCGCTGAAAAATGGTGGCTCATCAAACAAGCTTTAGTTCAAAGTGCCCCACCACTATTTTTCAGCACAGGGACACTGATACACATGGCACTAGATTCTGCTGGAGTCAGTTAATTTCCAGCTGGATTTCCAGCGCGGTGGAGCGGGCTCCCTGCACATCTATAGGAGCCCAAAGGGCCTTATGTGACCTGTAGAGCCTTTCTCTGTAGTGATAAGGTTAAAGACTGATAAAATGCAGTTTAGACAACAAAACACAGGCAGGGCATCATACTAAGCAGATGTGTAACCTGGTGTAACCTGGGCACATCTGATAAGAAATTCATTGTTAGGTAATAAATATGAACCCCTAGAATGTCATGTTAACAGTCACTTGTCAGAGTATAATAGCAGATGCAGCCTTAAACCTAAGCATTGTAACCAGTTTTCAGAAAGGAAATTGATCAGAAGAACAGGAAGTTAAGGCATGGCTAGCTAGGAACAGAGCTTCCTTACAGGTTATGTACTGCTCTGAGATACCAAACCAAAAATGAGTCATTGGCAACCCCTGTATCACTCTACAGGAGTGCTTATGTAGGTGATAGAATAGGCAGTGAAACAACTGTAACAGGCAGCAGGCAGCAAACCACAACTGATTTCCCTGACTTCTACTTTTTGCATCCTTCACATTAGCCCAGAGGCTGAGGCAGTCATTGCCCAATAGGTTTGCCAGATTTGGAATGGAAAGGAAACATACCTGACTGATAGCCATGGGAGAAAACCCATCCTGAGTACTGTTGCTTTCAGCATGCCTAACACTTCATAGTAAATGAAGGTGGAAAAATACATCTGACACAATAAAAATTGTCACCCTTCCTTGCTAGCTGCCATGCAGGGAAGGAAGCAGCTCAACCTAATAGTGCTTGTGATTGGCCCCCAGACCACGTCCAGACAAGCACAGCCGTGTGGTATGTGGCTCTGCAGACAGACCAGAACTCTCTGCAGCGCCACATACTGCACATTCAGGTGTTTCCTGCACTGCTACCTTGGCATGCAGTGGGGCTTTTTTGATCCCTGGAGATCCAGGGGTCAAAAAAATCCGCTCAGAAGAAAAGCGGGGCAGAATATGCAGGGACAGCATGAGCTACTTAAAAACAGAGCTTGGCCACACAGAGCCACACTTCAGCTGCCAGCCAGGCTCCACACTGCGGGTGTGACGGGCAGCTTCCGCAGCCCCGAGGACTTCAGGTAAGGCTGTGCTGGCCCTAGCCTCTCTTATCCTACCCAGGATATCCTGCCACATGCCACAGGGCATGTGCCACAGGTGTTCCCTTGGGACAACTAGCAGCGGTACAAGGTGTCCCACTTCTAGTTGTCCCTGGGGAGCTAAATGTCTGCCACGCTCGTCTGGTTATGACCCCAGAAATTTTGAAATCTTTTCCTATTTTGAGCAGAAAGTAACTATGCACAGAGATGTCCAAATTTTAGGATCTAATCCTGCATTATATTACTGAGTGCCTTTTAATTTGGTTTAAGTTAGAGGTTGCTCAATACCTTTCAGGGTTGGGTCCTTACTAAATTTGCTAGAGCTGAGTTAATGGAAAATATGTGAAGTTTAAAATATTACTTACCACATAGATATAACCACTAAAATACATGGACACTCTATGTGAGTTGAAAATTCTTCAGAAAGGAGGAAATCTCTCACAATATTAACACTTTTGAGCCACCAGGTACTATAAGGAGCTAGAATGTGAAAGTCCCTGACCTGTGTTATGCAAGTTACACTAGATGAACACCGTGGTCCTCGTCTGGCCTAATTTCTATGATATTTTGCAATCATTTGCAAATGCCCTTTATATTAAACAAATATTAAGTATTTACCATCTGTGCTGTCCTCAACACTACTACATATAATACAAGAAAAATAGCCTAAACTAATCCTTATATTTTAATAATTTACAATTAGTTAAATTGTTTCACTCTCACAAGATTTTATTTACCAAACTCCGGTTATTTCCAGAAAGGTGACTGCAATTTGAAACAGTGCTCACTCTTCCAAATTAATAAGAACCCTCCTTTGTTATCTCCAAATAATCAGACTTTGAATCACTGTCCTTTTATAATTATGTACACTGACTTTATCAGGTGTTTCTGCTCATCTGAAAAACTAATCCGAAGCAGAATTCTTCTCCTGAAAATAAAGACCTTGATATCCATCATTTGTCTTTGCCTTAGTCTTGTGCAATGACTTAAGTTTAAGGTAATTTGAAAACAATGTAAGAAAAATGTCAATCATTAATTTAAACAGTTATTTTGCTGTGCAGTCCACTGCTAGAGTTGATTTTATATAAAATGCATAGACTAAGCTATCCCAACTTTTTACCTCCTGGTTCTTCCCTGGCATCCCAATCTGAACCTCAATATCAATCTATTTTATTTGTTTCAAAATGATCACCCCAACAGCAAAAGTCAATGGATTCCAGAGATGGTTGCCAGGTTTTCAGCACTACTTCATACTCCTTGAGTTTCTTCATTGGTCACATCTAATCATGGACTCGGCCTTCTTATACTTTTCTCAGGAACTCCATTCCCAAAATGCCAGTGCTTTTTCCGCAATCAGCTAACATCTGGCTTGCTTAGGGCTATTCTACTTGACAGTTTTTCTTGACAGCTTCTGGCAATCTGGGAATGGCTTGGAATGCTTCCTTGAAAAGCTAGTGGCTTTGAGTGCTCAGAGCTTTCCTTTTGTATTTCTCTCAGAGTTTCTTTGCACCTTCAGTTGGAAGTTGTCCACCAAGGAGCTCAAAAAATCCTATGAAATTATCTGCCAATTGCCTGGCCTTTTTTCTACTTCCTGCTGTACATTCTTCAGCACTCCTACATTATTCAGCACTCCTATTATTATCCTACATCCCTCCATTTTTGAGTCAGATTTGGGCTTGTTTCATCTCAGTTTACATGGAATGGTTTCAGCTATATTGTACTGTTGAAACCAGCGCTTGGGGGAGATGTGAGCAACTAGTTGTGACCTGTGTCCATCCTGGCTTGTACAGAAGATGCGAGCAATTGTTGGTAGGCTTTGTTGATTGCTCCCTCTGGGAGATCAGGGTGCCAGACATTTTTAAGTCTGTGATTGACCCCCTACTCAAGAAACCATTGTTTGATGTTGACTCCTCAGCCAGTTGCCCCTTCTCTAATTTCACTCAATCTGTTTCAGGGAAGGTCACTGAATGGGTGATCATCAGGGATCAGGGTTTTTTCTATTTCCCATGGAGAAATACAGATTTTCCCTTTAAAGGGGAAAAATGAGGGAAACTGCAGGCTTCCCCTTGCAGACTGGCAGCTGTTCAGCTGGCAAGGAGCTGCTCGGGGATGGGCAGGCAGAGGTGGACAATTAGAGGCAGGTGGTACCACGTGCATGTGCCCGCATGTGCATGCGCACATGCACACACACACACACCTAGCATATAGTCAGGCAGGGTGGGGGGAGCAACCCCGGTTGCTGGATACAGGTAAGTCTTTGGGGGTGGGTTAGAGGGTCAGGACTTGGGGACTGTGCAGGGGGCTGTGTGGAGTGTGTGTGTGTGTGTGTGCGTGAGGGATGTGTAGAGGGGGGATGTGTTTGTGGAGGAGGTGACAATGGGGCGGGTGCTTTTTCAGTGTTGGGGGAAGGTGTCTGGGTACCAGGGCTGTGGCATGGCAGTGGGTCAGAGGCAATGCTTGGTGCCACCAGTGAGCCCAACTCTGTGCTGTTACCAGTGGGGCCCATCTGGAGCTGCCTGCCCCTCCTGTGGGGGAAAAGAGTGTGGGGGGGTCCTTCAGGGGTGTCAGGGAGCTGCATGGCCAGGCCAGCGGTGCTAGGGACTGGTGCCCGTGCTCTCAGGGACAGGGATAAAGAGGCCAGGAGGTGCTGCTGTGGGGGAGGCCATGGCCAGGCCTCCTGATGCAGTATGGGAGACCAAGACCAAGGTGAGGAGTGCCACAGGCATACCCTCCTCCTCTCTGCAGCCCGTACCAAGGCTGGACTAGCTCTGCTGCTGACCACACAAGCCATAACTATCATAGCTACAGCTGCCATGCTGCAGACTGGGAGGGATGGATACCACCTGAGTCCCTTGCCCTCCTTTTGCTGTCCGCAGCATGGCCTGGGGCAGAGCCACGCTCAGCTTCATGATGATGCTGGAGACCACAGCACTGGTCTCCCCACTGTGCTGCATCACACCGCAGCCCCAGCCCAAGCCTTAGCTGGTGGTGTGGGGCAGTGTGTTGGTTCATTCCACTCTTTCCTAAGAGAGAGGCAGCTCCTAGAAAATGGTGATGAGTGATATTTTTTTCTCCCTGAAACCTCTCCCGTGGGGTTCTGTCACCCAACCTGTTCAACATGTATGTGAGGCCACTGGGCAAAATCATGCAGGGATATGATGTGTCATCAGTATACTTTATCTCTCTATTTCATCTGGCCCAGGCCTCGCAGACTCAGTTCTTTCCCAGTATATGGCTGCAGTTAGGGACAAGATCTGCCATCTTGTTTGAAGGTGGTAATGTCCAAAAGCTTTAATCAGGTTTGGGATCCCATTATGCTTGGCATGTAAATACAGTTTCTATCCTACAGAATTTACAGTCTGATATATATGTGCAGTGGTCACCATAATATATTACCACAACTTTTTATAAGCCTCATCTCATCTTGGTAGCTACAAGCCATAAATTGCATATTCCAACCATTTTGCACATTCACTACATGGATGATTGCACCCCCCAAAAATAATGTGTTTCGTCTTTGAATTGCAGAATTTTCTGGATTTTCAATGAAGTTACTCCAAAATCGAATGTTATGTTTCTTACATAGTCTATATAAATGCTTGTTGTTGAGGTATTGCAGGGGTACTTGACAACCCCAATCCTGGACAAAGATTCCCATTGCACTAGGTACAGTGCAAGACATAAAAAAGACAGTCCTTGTCCCACCAAGGGGTACATTCTAGGTAGGCATAGCTATTGAACCTTAATTTTTATCTGTTATGTTTCCTTCTCAATACAAAGAAAGAATCTCAAGGAAAGGGGAACATACTAATGTCCTTTGTAAAATGTATTAACTATATGAGCACCATAGAACACCAGACAATCGAAGGAGAACCTAATAAATACAAGTAACATACCTGTATTTTGCTTGATACACAAAATTTTCAAGAATAGTGAGTGTTATCATTAAAATTGACATCATACTTAGTTGCATTTATTTACATCCATATACAGTTCATTTGGATTAGGTATTAGTAGTAGTACGTGGTTTACATGCTTGAAGACTACAATTTATTTTATACATGGGGTATACAGTATGCAAATATTTGTAGTTTGGGGATGGAAGTTTCTATCAAAAGAATTAGGTATTTAACATTCAAATAAAATATTATTGCAGGTGATTACTTATAAATAACGGTTATGAGAATAATGTATGTTAACAATTTCAAACATCACTGCATTAACCATTTAAAAAAGCTCTTAACAAGTTATATAACCCAAAATATTTACAAAGTACAGCTCTGAAAATTGCAACCATTCCTGTTATTTCTTCTGAGACTTATCTTCATTAAAAGTGACAAAACTATAAAATCACTGGCCCATTCTGAAGACTATATTGTAACCCTTTTTATCTGCACTAGAGTGGGTATGACTTAAGCCATGAACAGACAAAAAATTTCCACTACTAGAAATGTTACTGGGAGAGGGACCAGTATAGGCATTCAGCCTACAACTGACCCTGGTCCTCATGCTTTCCTCAGACTAGGGTGATCCCAGGCTGGGGAAAGCATGGGGAGCCTTGGGGCAAAACTTCCTGAGCACTCCTCACACTGGTAAGTCCTCAGACTTGGTGTTCCTCCTATTCTCTCCTGGTCAGTGGTGGCCCCAGTCTCAGGAAGGCACACGAGACTTTGCCTCCAGTTGATTTTTTCTAGGACTGCTCAAATCCTCCTGGTCCCTGGGAGGAGTCATGTGGTAGAGAATGTTACAGGTGATCATTCTCCTGGGAAAAGCTCCTGGTAAAGACCTTCACCAGGATGAAGATAGGTTATTTTCCTCCTACGGCCACCAGTTTTGTTCTTGATGAAAGTGTATGAGTGCCTGTACACTTACATTTTCTTCTGGGAGTGCTACAAGTCTCCCAGGAGAAATGTAATGCCTGTATGTGACCTCAGTAGAGGAGGTTTAAAACTGAGGACATGTTTAATAATGTTTTTCTCTTTTTGCAAATACTGAAAGTTTGTCAAATAATATGTATATATTTTACCACCTTCCAATACTGACCAAAAAGGTTTGTTGTTTTTGTTTATCTTTTCCTTGAAAAGCTGTCAAAAAATTCTTTTTTTCCTTTCCAAAATCAATTATAAAATGTAATCAAATGTATTAGCACTCTGTGACTGAGTTTGCCATCCTTTTTGGAATGGCCAGCTATAGTCAACTTTGGTCAGTAGCATTTCTGAATATTTATTTTGGAAGGGATAAGGTTGAAACTCAGAGGGAATGATATGCTTACAACAGGAAATCCAAATACACATTATATGTTCTCTTATCTTTAAATTCCTGAGCCATTCTTTCCATCTCTGTTTGATATATTATTAAGTCATGACAAAAATTAAGAAAGACTGGATCATGTTTTCATGAAACATTATACTTAGTTTAGCCTTTAGCAATTGTTATTTGTCATTTCAAAGACTTAATCTCATCTTCTCTACATCCTTTACAGCACAATATTAAAGTGTTTCTCAGTTGTCTGAAAAATAGATTTTCCTTCTGTTTGAGCTTATCCCATATTTACATTTTTTGTTATTACTGATCAGATTCACTTTGTATACAATATAGAAAACAGACCGTTACTGAAAGCAAGAACAAAAGGCAAATCGTTGTAAGATCTGAACTGCCAGAATTAGTCCGTCACGTTACAAAGTGGTAATTCTTCCTGACAGCCTCAGCTGTACCAATCATGACATTCAGTGAATTAGCCAGGCCAAGAGCAAATAAAAAGAAGAAACAGGTGTGAAACCAACTTCCTGCCTCCCAGGATAAATACATTGTACACTGAAGGGCAATGCACCTGCACTATTGTTTCTAGTGGGGGAAAAAGCTTTTAAGTGCAAATACACTTGAGACTTGATAAAGACAAGAGACTTCTCTATAATTTGAGTACAAATGGGAATTTTCTTTTATGATCTCTCATAATATGTTAACTCTTTGAGGAGAGAGTTAAAATTCGATTTGAATGTTCAATCATCCCTGCTCTCAAATAGAATTTGCAGTGTGGCTAAGCAGAAAACAGTTTGATGGGATTGTAACAAAAGGAGAGTGGCTGAGCAATTTTATACCAACTAGCACCCTGCTTCTCAAAGATAATCTCATAGATATAAGTGCATTGGCTGCAGCTGGGATGGCAATTTTGTCTTTGCTGAATCTTGCCTTATACTGTGTACAGTATTATAATGAAAGAAACAGTCTGTGTGATCTCTTCTTGTCTTTATATATTTGGGATCCAAGAAAATGAGATTAAAATGAAAATTATTCCCCAGATTTATTTTTTCCCTTCTTGTATATTGATGTCTAGAGTCCTCCCCTAGGAACTGAGAGAGCCAGATACAGTTCCCTCAGAGATTTCCTGTGCGACTGCGAGCAGGTCTTTCTGTGCCTTAGTTTACCATCTGCCAAATGGAGATAATCCTTACCTCAGAGGGCTTTTGTATGGATAAATACATTAAAGATTGGGAGGAGCTTGGACAAGACAATGGTGGTGACAATATAAGTGCTTAACCAATAGATAACTCCATGATAATTACCACTTTTATCTGTCACGTGAAATATGTATTTTGGCTATAGCACATGGGCAGCTGGCTTGTTCTTCTTACACTGAAAATATATTCTTGAAAAAAATCAAGACTTTTGGAGTTACCAAAATCAAGTTACCAAGTCTTTTGAACTGCTGTTCCTAGCATTGAGGTTATTGCAACTTATTGCTCTTATTCCTATGAGCTAAACTCATTTGAAATGAGTTGTACAAGAAAGAAAACTCTTTCAAGAAAACACCATTAATTCTGGATGAAACCATTATGCTGTACAGATCCTGTGGCATTTGTGCCTTTGTTTCATGCATCGTTTCAGGTACTCACTGGTTAGAAATTAAATAATACTAGATAATGCTCTAGGTGTTTTACATGTGCCTGCTTATACACCTTGAATTGGATGGACTCCGCATTGCTCAGCCCAGACTTCTCTGTTCTGGCAGTGACAAAACTGAAGCAGTCCTTCCACTCATGTTATTGTTGCCTGTGCCTTTGGCAACAGTAGGACATGGGTTTTGTCCTCACTGCTCCAGTGTAGTCCCTACTGGTCATGGGCGGCTGTATGCTGGTTGATTACCAAATTCTTTTTCTCTCTAAGGACTCAATTGATCTAGTTATATGTGTCACAGTTTAAAATCAATTGAGGAGAACTGGGCCTGGCACTTGCTTACTGTTTCTCCCTATGATGCAGCAGAGGCTTTCCCCTGGTGAGGAAGAGAGTGAAGAGATTCTTTGGGCCAGGCTAGCTCTGCCACACAATACCTGAAACTAATGCCAGATACGGAAGGAGAAGAATAAAGAACAGACTAGCAGACAATATGGGGTTTGGCAGCCAGACAGTCCTATGAAAGGAGCTAGAGAAGAGCTCTTACAGGGAGCTCCTCACAAGTAAACGATAGGGCTGTGTGAAGCTTCAGTCCCTGAATTGATTTGGCAGAGATTCAGCCCGATTTGGTGGCCAAATCTCCAAAACCGAATTGAATAAAGAAACTCTTTAATCTCTCTGAATCGAATCCTCTGAATGGATTCAGAGAGATTTGATGATTCGGACATAGACACAGCTTTAAATGTTTTTTCTGCATACTTCAAGGTACCAGGCAGCTCATGAATGCTGCAATGGTGGGGTGGATGGAGCGTCCCACAGAAGTGTGGGAGGCTCCCCAGCACCCTCGGCAGCAGACCCAGAAGTGGACCAGAAGCACTTTTGGGTCCACTTTCGGGTTCACTGGGGAGCATGTAGAGGGGGCCCCCGAGGTCCCCCCAGCTTAGCCACTGGTGCCACCTGGGTCTGGGGGGGGGCACCCAGGATCCCCCTGTGGCCGATCATTGTGGGGGGGGACGGCATGGGAGGGCTCCCCTGTGTGCTCAGCGGCAGACCTGGAAGTGAATCAGAAGTACTTCTGGTCCATTTCCAGGTTCACTGCTGAGTACATACCCCCACCCCCCCCACCCTCCTGTGGGATGCTCCATCTGCCCCACCATTGCAGCATTCATGAGCCGCACCTGGTACGTCAAGATATGTAGAAAAAACATTTAAACCTGTGTCCATGGCCAAATCGCTGATTCTCCGAATTAGCATCGCATTTTCAGATTTGGCCGAATCGAATCAGGGACAGTGATCTGAATCAACAAATCGAATCACTGTCCCCGATTCAGGCTGAAACCTAATCGAATATGACCCATTTCACACACCCCTAGTAAAAGTCTGGTTGAGGAAACCCAACCAGGGTAAAGCTGGGCCATCAAAGGACTGCTTTGTTCTGAGGATGAATGACAATGGTCCTGCCTCTGCAAGTGACCAGGAGACTTGCACTGCTACAGTCCTGTGGCTACCATGTGGAATTTGGTCTCCGATATGGGACAGATGATCTCATTTGTACTTGTGTGGTCAAGGGTCTTACAGCCCTAACTTTGACATGCCTGGAGGGACAGAGCGATAAGGCACAGGAACAGCCTACGATGTAAGGTATACTTCTCAAGGGAAGATTTCAGGGGTACCAACTTCACCCCAGGTCTTCCCCAAATAAGCACATCTTCTTCAATATTCCCTTTGGTGCAGTGTACAGTACCCTCTGACAAGGTATGTCCATACCTCCTCTTTGACTTTCCTGGAGAGATTAGCAGAGCTAAAAGGAACTATTTTTAGCAGCCCTTATACCTTGGTAATGGCAAGGACTGAAATTATAGCAGTCTTGGTGAACCTGTGGAAAGGAAAGAGCCAGAGATGCTTTGACAGCTGGGTGTTGAAGGTGATCTGAGATCCCTAGATATATAGGGAAATAGAAGGGTGCCTGGCCCAACCAGAATATTCCCTCACATTTGTGCGTGAATAGTATCACCTACTGATCAGAAGTTGCCTATATTATCCCCTAGTTTTTCTTGATTTTAAGTGAATTAGTTCTAACAGGTGATAATTCTTGATCTTGATCAGCCTGATTCAATGTACATCCTGAACTAGGATGAATCAGTTCAGAAATCCAGGTTCTTTTTAGTGGTTTTATTTTTCTGGGGGGAATTTTTCAGTGAGTGCTAATTGATGGACATTTGAACCACTTTATTTAAATGGAAAAAAAAATCTCTGGAGGATGACTAAAGGAATTTAGTTTTGTCACCCAAACAAGATTCTTACCAATGCCTGCTGCACCTTGCAGGAAACTTGTATTTGCAGAAGGGAGAGAACTGTTGACATGATGACAGAATAAAAATGAGTAAAAATAAATGCATAAAAATGAATGTAGTCCCAGAAATCTGAGATTCAGCAAGTGATGGACTCAGTTCCAGCAACAGCTGATAATAAACATTGCATTTTTATTTATATTATGTAGCGTTACAGTGGGCGAATGAACAGAGATCTGTGGGACAGTACTGCTGTTTCTGTAATTTACTTCAACTAGGGGGCTGTATTGCAAATACAATGACTATTATGCTTCTTCCCTAGGCACTAGCATATATGAACTATACACATGCTAGAAAGATTAGTGTTTGATTGCACATGACCTTTTTCACTTATGCTTTTATTTTGTGCAGAATAAGACTAAAAGATTTACTGAAGTTTTGTGACTGAGCACTGGCACTTTCATAATTTTAACATCTGTCACTGAACACAATTGATAATAGTGAATGCTATTATGGTATCTTCCTCCACTTAGCACAAGGCCATCTGGGATTTGGGCTATGTAAGGGGGTGGGAGGCTTAGCAATTCCCCCTTCCCTCCCCCTTGCTTCACTCTTTATTTAAAGTTTTTTCTCTGAAGATGTTGTTGGATAATAATAACCATACTACTAATAATTAGATGGCTATGAGAGGCCGTCACAGACGCACAAAAAAAAAATCTAGAATTCTAAACCCATTGCTCTTATGTTGAACACCTGGTCTTGCCATTTGGATTTGAATTAGATTCACTTGACACAGCATTTTGTCAAGCTGCGGTGGGTGAGGCAAATAGAAAGTTGATGTCCCTGGATGCAGTGCTACAGACAGTATAAATTATAAAAATAGTTCTGTTTTAAAAAGGAAACTTTTTTTTTCTTTTTCACCTCTCAGCCTTGATTATTCAGCACGTTGTTGTTTTCTGGGTAAGCCTCAAATGGAAGAGCCCATGTTATATTGTTATGAGCAAAGCTGGCAATGTTGTCTATTAAAATTGCCTGATGTTTTCCAGACCTTTGGGCTAAAATTTCCCATGCTGGGTGTCTCCACCCCAGGCTGTGTATGCACTATAGAGAGTTTCAGACAAAATAATTACCTGCTTATGAGGGCAGGTTAAGGGGAAAAGTAAATTGCTTCTCCTAATTTAAAAGGAGAAAGATACTTATAACTGTTTCATTGAGAAACAGTGTTTCTGTGAAGCTCTGGTGTTGCCATGTTTTAGAGCAGAGGCTTGAAATTTAGCAGAGGAAACTGACTTTTTTGTCAGGGATGTACCTTTTTCTGAAGTCATGCAGATCTCTATATTGCCAGGCTATAAGTCTTTGAAAAATTTCAGGATATATATACTCAGTGCTAGGTTTGTTACACCAAAGCTAAAGATTCTGTAGATTTCATATCCTAGGTCTCATGGATGTGGTGGGCCCTGATGGTGGGGACAAGCAGCAGTGGTAGTGACAACAGCTGGATTTGAGCTCTGGCCCACCTCAGACATGAGCTAGGTTATTCTGGCTGTTATTCTAGCCAGAAAAGTGCTGCCAACCTCTGCTATATGCAGTTAATGTGCTCTAACCTCTCCTTACTTGTGTGCTCACCAAATAGTGCATGCAATGCATCATCTTCACAGAGGCTGCATCTACACGAGACACTTACTGCACAGTAGCTTGTTACTACTGCACAGCAGCTTCATGGGACACAAACCCTGCAGGACACGTGTTACTACTGTGCAGTACAGTCACAGGGCACACACAGTAGTAATGAGCTACTGTGCCATCAGCATTACTAGGAAACCCTGTGGGGATGCTACCA
>NW_017729028.1:5043398-5044504 GCF_001723915.1 Gavialis gangeticus | reverse complement strand
CCCTGCAGGACACGTGTTACTACTGTGCAGTACAGTCACAGGGCACACGCAGTAGTAATGAGCTACTGTGCCGTCAGCATTACTAGGAAACCCTGTGGGGTTGCTACCATGCAGTAACAGTGGTTACTGAGCAGTCATTTACTATTTGGCCATGCAAGTACTAAATAAATGTACAGTAACAACTGCACAGTCAGTGTCTCATGTAGACATGGCCAGTGACTGAGTATATCCCAGGGCTGCCAGAGCTCAGAAGAATTTTCCCTGTAATTTCTGGCACCTAAGAAATACAGTAGAAAAAAGTGCCTTACTGGAAAGCAAAGTGTACAGGAACTGAAGGAGGAGGAGTAGATTGGGAGAAAGAGCATATGTGTCAGAAGATTGGAATTATGGGATGGGGAAGGGGGGGCTTAGGTTTGGGGTGGGGGAGTGTGGGAATGGTTGAGCAAAACTTTTGGCACTGGGATGTGAAGGAGACTGAAGGAGAGGAGAAGCTGTAGATTGGGAGAAGGAGCCTGGGTGGAGAGAAGACTGGAATTCTGAGACTGAGAGCTTGGGTAAGGGGGGAGAGAGTGGAAATATTTGGGCAAAGTTTTTTGCATTGTGTTGTGAAGGGGACTGTACATTCATGAGTAAAACAATGATTGGATACTTAAACTGTGGCTGGAATTTAAAAGCCTGTGGACTGGAGATTGGGCATGGCTAGGCGATGAGGATAGGACTAGGGGGAGGAAATGACCGGGTAGAAGATGTAGGTTTGAGACAGTGACACATTGGAGGGAACACACCATGATGCCTAGTGCAACTTTTCCCTGAAAAACCTAGAATGGATCCCAATATTTGGTGAACTCACTATTTCTCTGCAGCCAACAAAGATGTACTGAACAGACTGGGAAAATTTGTGTCTGAGCCCATCTAGTCTTGATTCACCAAATGAATAAACACTCCACAAGAGCTATCAGGTACTCCAGGGGTCTGCTCAACAGATCTAAAGCTTCCAACCATGTGGGACACTAAAACATGTGGGGCTAAACCAGATGGGACAACTGACAACTGATGCCCAGGAAAAAGCAAACTTGCTAAATGGGTACTTTGTGTCAGTTTTTCAC
>NW_017729028.1:5040875-5043009 GCF_001723915.1 Gavialis gangeticus | reverse complement strand
CCTTCAATCTGGTATCCCATGATCACCTCTTGGCAAAACTGGCTAACAATGGCCTTGGCCTCACCACAATCCGGTGGCTGGGAAATTGGCTCTGTAGTAGGACCCAGAGGTTGATGGAAGTGAATTGTCATGGTGCGCTGTGACCAGTGGGGTCCCTCAAGACTCTATCCTAGGGCCTATACTATTTAACATCTTCATTAATGATGTAGACATTGGTGTCAGAAGCAGACTGGCCAAGTTCACTGATGACACCAAACTGGGTCCACATCTGAGGCTAGGAGGGCAATCCAGGCTCAGGAAATGGGCAGACAAGAACCTGATGGTGTTTAACGCCAAAAAATGCAAGGTTCTCCACCTTGGGAGGAAAAACTTGTACCATGCTTATAGGCTCGGCAGTGCTATGCTGATAGCGCTACAGACGAAAGGGACTTGGGGGTCATGATTGATCATAACATGAACATGAATCTTCAATGTGATGCTGTGGCTAGTAAAGCAAGCAAAATGCTGGCTTGCATCCACAGATGCTTCTCAAGCCAATCTCAGGACATCATTCTCCCATTGTTCTCCCTTGGTGAGGCCGCAGCTGGAGTACTGCATCCAGTTTTGGGCTCCACAATTCAAAAAAGGATGTGGAGAAGCTTGAGAGAGTGCAGAGGAGAGCCACACGCATGATCAGAGGTCAGGAAAACAGACCTTATGGTGAGAGTCTGAGAACCATGGGACTCTTCAGCCTAGAAAAGAGCAGGCTCAGGGGTGATCTGGTGGCCACCTACAAGATTATCAAGGGTGTTCACCAGGATCTGGGAGAACGTTTGTTCACCAGAGCGCCCCAAAGGATGACAAGGTCAAATGGTCACAAACTCCTCCATGACCGTTTCAGGCTGGACATAAAGAAGAACTTCTTTATTATCTGAGCCCCCAAGGTTTGGAATAGATTGCCACCAGAGGTGGTTCAAGAACCTACACTGAACACCTTCAAGAGACATTTGGATGTTTATCTTGCTGGGATCCTATGATCCGTGCTGATTTCCTGCCCCTGGGGCAGGGGGCTGGACTTGATGATCCTCCGGGGTCCCTTCCAACCC
This sequence comes from Gavialis gangeticus, assembly GCF_001723915.1. Classification (NCBI taxonomy): domain Eukaryota; kingdom Metazoa; phylum Chordata; order Crocodylia; family Gavialidae; genus Gavialis; species Gavialis gangeticus. The sequence goes on along the minus strand of NW_017729028.1, from coordinate 5,041,924 downwards.
TAGTGTCTATGAAATCTATGTGATCATGTGTCACATGATGAAGTTTCTTTTTTTATTTGCTTCCTTTTTTAAAAACCTAAGTTATTATACATATAAATGATGTTAAAATAAGACTATTACAGTTGCAAAGTCAAACACTCCAAATTTCAGAAAAATCGGAATTGAGGTTGCCCCCATTGTACCTGCCCTTCTCTCCCTTGTGCATACCTATTGGGATGGCCATTAATTTCATGATAATAGTTTATTTTTTCCCTAGAACCTCGCTTTCTTCAGTGTGGAGGATACGTTTGCTCTGGAAATTAAACTGTAGTCAAAAGGTTGTTGTGTACTTTGTTGCAGATGCTGGCAACATTTAGGAATGGGGAGCAACTTTAGCTCTGAGCACAGACTTCTTCCAAACCAGCCCACACTGCTGCTGCCACCACAGCCACAGCTGCCTTTGACATCTCCCCGACAGTGCCACCTTCAACACCTGATTCTGCTGCCCGGCTGTCACAAGGTCAAAACATCACCAAAGCCTCATAGCTCCACGCGCTCCTCTGTGGCAAGACCCAAACCCCAGGCCTTAGCAGGTATCTACATGTCCCTGATTCTTTTATTAGTAAAATTAAATGGTATGTAATGAATGAGACAGGCAATTAGACATGTCTGCACCACCTCATTGCTCAGGAGTGCTGTCATGTGTGTTTGTGCATTTGTGGATATGCACACATAGATGTATGTTTGCACACATACAAATGCATGTCTGTACAAATGTGTACCTCAAGAGATTGGTACTGGTTCTGTAGCCCAGAAAATATGGGTTCAAGTCCCTGCTTTTAATGAAACAAAGACTCAAATTTGGGACTCCCAGATACTAACTAAAAATCTATCAAAACTATGGCTATTATGTTTTTCCTGTTTATGCTCTTTCACAAATAATTTCAAAATCTCTTACTTTTGTCCAGAAAATGAGTAAAAACACGTTTAAAAATCTAAGAGTATTTTTATGCATAGGAATTCAGGTTTTGTCACTATCCTTACAGGTGCTATCAATGTTTTTTCATGAA
>NW_017729028.1:5034035-5040589 GCF_001723915.1 Gavialis gangeticus | reverse complement strand
GGGCGGGGGGGGGAGGGAGGGCTGGACTTTAATTACAGTGTCTCCAAGAGCTGCTCCAATTAAACCACCTCAGCAGCTCATGTATCTGCATCCCCAATTTCAAAATGGTAGCGGGGTGTTTTAACTGTAGTCTGGATGTACACAGGTTTGTACTTCCCTCTCCAGTTGAGGGAATTATTGGCAGGGGGACACAACAGCCCAGCTGCTGCCTCTGCCCCCTATAGAGTCAGGTCCAGTCAATCAATTACTTAACTGTATACAGATTTATTATTACAACAAAACCATTGGGCAAGGACACACACACACACACACACACACACACACACACACACAGTTATCATTTAAAATACAGATGAACAATAGAACAAACCAGACCAAAGGATATTGATTCAGTAACCTTATAACTCTATTTATATACAAACTATTACTTCAAATTATTCACATAAACTGTAAGGCACAGTCCACAAATATAATCAGCAGTCCTTAGACTGCCTGGGTGCCCTCTAGGGTATGGACCCCACTCCCAAGGTACCACTAAAGGAAAGGAGGTGGGGGAAAAGAAAAAGGAGAGGAAGACCCCAAAGACTCCTAAGCTCCCCTGCTGTCACCCAGGAGTGGCCCATGTGGTGTCCCTTCGCAACCCTTGGGGGGTGGAGGGGGGGCCCTCCCCTGTGGGGACCCTCTTTCCAGGATAACTTACTACTCTGCAATCCTGGAGGGTTGCCTCATGTTCTCCAGGTCAAGCTCTGTCCCTGCTGGGTTTTCCTGTTGCCTGATTCTGCTGCCACTGTCCTGGCTTAGGGTCACATGCACTGCTGTGTGTAGTGGGCTCTTTGCCTTGTGCTAAGGGTTGGAGGCCTGGACAGCGTTGTGCAGCACCAGGGCTTGGTCTGTTCCTGGACCCTCTAGGCAGCATCATCTGCACTGAGCTGCTGCCCCATGTCAGCAGCTGTAGACCAGAGCCACCTCAAGCGGCTCCCAGGGTCCCTCACCCTCTGTGCAGCACCTCCTGCATCGAGCTCCCAGCCTTGTTCCAGGGGTTGAGGACCTGAGCCACCCCAAGGGCTCCAAAGATCCTGCTCCGTGCACTGGCCTGTGCACTGTGTCTCTGGCTGCACACCAGAGGTAGCAGACCCAAGCTGCCTCATGCAGCTCCCAGGGTCTGGACGCTGTGCACCGTCCTGCGCACCAAGAGCCTAACTGCTGGAGCCGTCCCCCACTCCTCACTGATAGAAGTCTTCAGGGGCTCTTCCTGGGCTCCTGCTTCACCCTGCTGAGCAGCTCTTCTAAGCCCCACTCTTCTCTCTTCTCAGTCCTCACCACATCTGCCCCTTGTGCTGGGCACACAGCTCCTTTTATATGCTCCAGGGCTCTGCCCCTGAAGTCTTCTGGACCTGACAGTTTACAGTTTTCAATCACGTCCGGGGAATCTCTTCTCCCCCTCCCCTCAGGAAAGGGGTGTGATGTTATTTCTCTTGCTGCCTCCTGATTGGTGGATGGGCTCCACCAATCAAAACAGGAGGATCTCAAGCCTGGGACTCAACCCGAGCTCTGAAAGGTAAGCCTGCTATATAACTAAAGCTTGTGTAACACCCGCCCCCCACCTCCACCACCACTTTGAAGTGTGGGGATGCTGATACATGAGACTCAGAGGCTGGCTGGAGCATGGTAAGTACACTCCAGTGGACTTGATTAATCACAGTGTGTTCCATGGAGTAGCCTCTCAGCACACCTCCAGGCACCCCAAATTTTGGCCAACAGTTTCTACTATGAAACTAAATTTTGCCAGTGCAATAATCTAGATTAGAGTGATTTTTTTAAATAGAGATGGCATAAAATGAATATAATTTAATTTCAGAAGAGAGAGCATATGAGTGGGCTGCTTCTTGTGTTGTTTATGCTTATATACAATTCAGTAAAAAACTTCAACAATTCCATTTGCCTGAAATGAGTGCAGAATTTCTGTTGTGCCTCAGAATTCAGCAACACACACTTCAGGAAGCCAGGCCTTTGCTGCAGAATGTAGTTCCAGTTTTCAGCATATAATTTTTACCCCACAGACCTTGCAAGTTCTATTTGTACTCAGGAGGAATTTTCTATGATTTGTGTTCCCAGCTGAGGGTTACTTCATCCCCAACCCCTAGAGAATTGAATTGGAGACTGTTGGTGGTGTTTGAGATTATAAGGAAGCCAATCCAAGAATGAATATATTCTTGCTTTCTCATCTGGAGGTAGACAGTATTGTTAAGAATCTTGGCATGCCTTTTGGCCGTGTCTTTTCATGAATATCCATGTGCCAGATGTAGTATGATAGTGTCTTTTCCAGCTGTGCAGTATGCCCCAGTTCTACTGTTATGCTATTATGACAGTGCAACAGTAATGTATGATTATGGTGTTGTGTGACTTATCCACAAAGCCTACTGTAGCATTTTTCCCTGTGAAATAAGTTTGTGCTGCTCCATTCAAAACTTAAATGACCTCTTTACACTATAATCATACTACAATGAATAGGGTCAGTGAACCATTTAATCAATGGTTCTTTTGGAAAATATTCCAGACTATAAAGGGACTCAGTGGGTGGATCTTCACCAACTCTTCCAGTGAACCTGCTGCAAAACTGAAGCCCAACTGCTTTTGTTGAGAATAGAGCCAGCACTGGTAGGGCTTTTTTGGGTTTTTTAAGGTTTTTGTAAGACTCATTTAAGCAAATAATTCACCAGAGACAAGAGTGTGCATTCTGCTGAATTTCAGCATGTAAGTGACACAGTGATGCAGTATATTAACGAGCGATATATACCTAGAAGCTAGGTTTTCAATTGGTTAACTTTTTCTAAGTTACTTATAAAAGTTTCTTTTTCTCATAAAGACAGCTTCAAAAATACAACCTGCTTCAAACCAATGACTAGGATTGACTAAATTGTGTTTGACTGACAGGCTGTCAGTGCTTTCCCCACCCTCTAAAGATCACACATAGGTTATTTATTGTCTCTTGTCCAGCTGGTCAGGATTGTGGATTCTGGTCAGATTCTTTTGGAATCTGTGAAAACCATTATGGAGGTTCTTCTTTTTTTGTAAGGGAATTGTAACAGAGTTCAAGCCTGAAAAAGCTTGATCTCAAGTAAAATGTACAGGGTTGTATACTTGCAAGGCTATTCAAATGGAGGTTGTTTAAAACAAAGTTCTACTGATTTGCCAATAGGTTGATACAGCAAAATACCTGTGAAAACCCGAACAAAGCCTTTGTTAATAAAATAGATGAAGTCTATCCAGGTTGGGAAACCATCAGCTTTAATAATATTGGCTTTATTTTACTAATTGAAAGCATTGTCCTATTACTCTGAATTCCTTCTCTTTCCTTTTTCTGGAACTCACTATTGCAGGATATCATTATAGAAAATAGTTTCATGCATATTATTTTTCCAAAGAGAATTTTCTCCTCCCTCCCTCCTCCTACTCTCCTCTCTGCTGCCAAATTAATGGCTGTTTGATAGAAATTATTTGAAATCCTGCTATAAAATTAATTAAATGGATGGATACCTGCACCTTGTAGTTTTGGTGCTTCCAAATGAAATCTTTCTTTCCAGTGAAGGACAAATATGAAGTGATTGGTAGATTTTAATGCCACTGGGCACCATTTAGTTAACTCAGTCTGTCCTCCTACATAAACAGACCATGGAATTTCATCTAGCTACCGCTGCACTGAACTACTGGCCACTAGTGAAAAGTAGTGAGTCCAGATATAAGAGACTCCTTGGTTGGTTTGGCTGGGGAGTCAAAGATGTGATACTAGTCACAGCACTTCATTTTGTATCATTGGTTACAGGAATTGCTGTGCCTAATTTGGGTAATGCTTGGAACTTTTAAGCCTACTAAATTGTGTTTGACTAAAAAATACCTTCCATCTTATTTTCATTTAAAGACTTAAAAATGGAAAATCTAACATTTCATTTGGCAGCTTATTCCAATGATTAGTCATCTTCAATGTTAAAAAGTTGTACTTTATTTCTAATTGATTTTCCCTGGTTTTAATTTCCAACTATTGGTTCTCATTATTTCTTTGCTAGGTTGAAGTATCCTTAAGTATCCAGTATTTTCCCCACATGCATACTCAGGCACTGTAACAAATGTACAGGTATTGCACAATTAGCTGGTTAATTGCACAATTACCTGGAGACCAACTACACATACAAACTAGCTATTACACAATAAAAAGCTCCAACCAGCTATAAAAATAAACCTCAAAAATGTGTACTAACTTTATAGTTGGTTGTTATTGAGCCTTTATTTTCATGTGTAGTAGGGCCTCCCCTGCTGCTGGGAGTCCTGTCAGCTGATGGGGCTCCCAGCAGCAGGGATGCACCAGGCTCATTGAAACCCCCCCAAGCCCTAGGGATCATGGCAGCTGCAATCCCTAGGGTCCAGTGGTATGTGAAACCTTCAGATTCTGGGGACTACAGCTGCCACAATACCTAGAGCTGCAGATTGCAGGAAAGTCCCTGGACCCTGGGGATCACAGTTGTGCCAGGGCTCCAAGTTGTAGGGAAACCCTTGGATCCAGAAGAGCACTGCAGGGGCAATTCCTCCACCGTGGGTGTGGGGAAACCCCTGGGGCTGGAGGATCATTGCAGGGTGATCCCCCACCACTGGAGTGCAGAAAACCTTGCAGCAGTCTTTCAGCCTTGGGGGTTTCCTGCACCCCCAGAATGTGGAGATCACTGTAGCAGGGATCCTTCAGCCCTGGGCTGCATGAAGTGCCCCTGTGGCTGGGAGCCCCTCAACTGGGGTGCATGAGGCTCCCAGCCACAGAAGCTTGCTTCTTGCCAGTGCAGGGGGAGCCCAGGATCGGGCTCCCCCTGCACCAGCAGTAAGGCACAATAGGATCTAATGCCCAGTCCCGCAATTGTACCTCCTGTCATGTACATTTAGCATGGCAGGAGGTGTGGTGTGTAAATCGCACATTAGATCCCATCGCAAATTTACCTCTGTGCATGTAGAGGTGACCCTAGTTTTCTTTTTGTGCAGGTAATAGTTTGTAATTTTCAGTGCATTTCTCTAGACCTCAGTACATTTTGTGATTCATCTATGCCCCTTCACTAGGTTTTCCACTTACATTTAAAAACAGAGCATTTTTACATGTGCTCTGGGGTGGGGGGACTTGATTGACTTTGATTAAAGTGACACAGAATCTCATGTATCAGCATCTCCACACTTCAAAAATGGCAGCAGGGGTGCTTGAACTAAAGCTTATCAAATGAGCTTTAGTTAAAGCACCTCTGCCATCATTCTGAAGTGCAGGAATGCTGATACATGAGACACAGACCAGATTCGATTAATTGAGTCTGTTCCTATGCACTGTAATTACAGCATGTCAGAGCAGCCTCCCAACACATCTACAAGCACCCAATGATACCAGAACTAGAGTACCCATTGGTCTCAGTAGTGCTGTATCCAGAAATAAAATAAGCTCCCTCGTTCTACTCACTCAGCCCCTTGCACACTTTTAAGGACTGGCCTTATTTTGCCACAACGTCACAGTGGGAGTGCATGCTGCATTTTTTCCTTTTCAGTAACACAGCTTTCCAAAATTCTGTTTCTCCCTCTGTAGGTATGACTTAATTCTTTCAACCTAGATGCAATAGCTTTCATTTTGCAATATTAGAACATATTTTGTTTGAGCTGACCAAGGTATCTGAATTGATCTGTATGACTTCCCTATCCTTGTTAAGATTCACTGCTTTGCTAATCCCTGTGGCAACTGAAAAATTAATGAACAGAAAATTGATAAAAAGAAAATATCGAATAGTAAGGTATCTAACACTGATATCTGATAAACTTCACAAAAATAAAACCGTTTCATGATTTTATCATTGAGTTCAGTTGATCTGTTTGAGATCAGTTAGTTAGTTCTTAATAAATTTAACACATGTAAAATGGGTAATAGAGGTCTGTTAAATGTATACAATTATCTTGTAAACCAGGGGTGGGCAAAATATGTTCTGTGCACCAGATCTGGCCTGCCAAATGATTTTATCTGGCCTGCGGCTGCTCCCCTAGAGGAGAATTGTATCTGGCCCATGGCTGCCCTGGATTTCAGTGCCTCTCACCCTTCTCCCTCCCTATGCCAGCTGGCAGTAGCAGCAGTAGCCACTCCCCTCCCAAGCCCGTCTGCCCTGTCCCACCCCCCAACTCCCAGTGTACCTCCAAGGCAGGAGGCACTGAGTTCCTGGCCAGGTTCCTGCCCATCAAGGCTGTCTGCGCACCACTCTGACCCTACAACCATTTTCAGACCAGACAGCCTGGCCCCTGGCAAGTCGCAGCTCATGTAAGGCTCTCTCTGCTGGCAGGGGAGGAGTTGCAGGGGAAAAAAAGCTAGGGCTGGCGGCTTATTCGGGCTTTGCTGAGCTGAAGCCTGGTATGGGTGTGGGCACCACTAACATGGTACTACACTGTATTCCTTCGTGACACTTCAGGCTGCACCAAATGGGCAGAGCTGGACCTGGGTAAGACAGGAGTCACTCCAGCTTTGCCCAGCATGCTGGGGACTCAGAATGAGG
>NW_017729028.1:5018226-5029035 GCF_001723915.1 Gavialis gangeticus | reverse complement strand
AGGCTGCACCAAATGGGCAGAGCTGGACCTGGGTAAGACAGGAGTCACTCCAGCTTTGCCCAGCATGCTGGGGACTCAGAATGACGGGGGGTGCTGTGGGTCATCTGGGCCTAGCCAGGCTGGTGCTGCACTCTGTTTTCCCCCTTCTCCTTGTACCCCTGAGTCCCTGGCATCCAGCCAGGTCAGGCAAAAGCCATGCCAGCTGCACGCATGTGGACTGAGACAGTGTGTGGCAATACAGTGTGGCACTGGCCTGGCTGCATGCTGGGGACTTATGGTGGGAGAAGGGATGCAGGGACAAGGTCGGGGAGTCCTTGTCCTAACCTTTGCTCTTTCTGTCTTTAGATCAGGCGTGGGCAATTATTTGTGCCAGATGGCCACTTAGGGAGTTTTGTGGCAGGGGGTGGTGCTGACACAGCTTGTGACCACTCACCTAAACTCCCTAAGTGGCCCGCTAGCCCAAATAATTGCCCAACCCTATTGTTAACTCATCAAATAATATATTTCAGATTGTTTAAAAGGATATTTTTTCCATGAAGTCATGTTTACTACTACCAATTTCATCCCCACCCTTTAATTCTTTATCAGGGGACTCACATATCAGCTTTCCATTAACTGCCCACAACTGATAGTAGGCTGATCAGCTTAAAATTACCTGGAGCATCTCATTTGCCTTTTTGGAACATTAACAAAACATTAGCACTTTTTCAGTCTTTGGGAATGTCCTTAGTATTCCAAATTTTAAAAGACATTAGCAGCACTGGCCTAGAGATCTCCTTGGCCAACACTTTTAGAACTCTTGGGGACAAGTTTATTTGCAATTGCTGCCTTCACCTTTCCATTGAACAGAATGATCTTTTGAAAGTAATGTCATGGCTTTTGGCTATCTAAGAAATACTTCTTAAAGTTGCCCAGTATTCATTTGCATTATTTTCTGTTTAAAAGTTTTCTCCTGGTCAGTTTCACTCATAACTTTCCTCATCTTTGGCAATATATGTTTTTAAAGGATAAAGTGTGTAAATTATTAGTTTGGATTTTCCTCTGTTCACCCATACTAAATGTTATCAGGTCATAGTCACTGTTCCCTATGTGATCATCTACTTTCAGTTCAGTGACTAGTTTGTCTATTTTTCATCATTGTGGGGTCCAAAATAGATTTACTTCACTTTGGATGCTATATCTTTTGTGTTATAAAAGTATTGTTTATGCATGCTAGGGCTTCTAATGACATTGTCTGCAAGACACCTCCAGGGCATATCTTCCAAACTGCGGTCTGCCATAAGAGTAGATTTTTTCCTTGCACGTTTTAAGGCAAAGGTTTAAGGAGTCTTTACTCATTCTATTGTCCACTTTGATTTGGTGGTCTGTAACAGACCCTAACCAGTACCTCCTCCTTGGCTTTCTCAGCTAGCACAATGCTGCACATGTATTCAATATCCAGCAGGCCTATGATACTATTTCTGTTACTTGGTAATAGATTACAGAAGCTTTAATGTATAGTTTTACTCTGCCCCACCCCCATGCTTCTTTTACGCATTCTGTTATTCCAAAGTATATTATAAATAGTGAGTTTAACATTTTAATCATACAAATCATCCTACCAGGGTTTCATAATACTAGTTATGCAAAATTTATTCTCATCAATTAAAATTTCCATTTCTTCTTGCTTATTATGTAGACTCCTGGCATTCATGCAGAAGCAGTTGAAATGTGTTTCCTCTCTACATTCATTGTTACCTCAGTCCAGTTTTGGTCATTATATATTGAGCTTGAACTTGTACCACATCTGCCCCCATAGCAGCAGGTCCTTGCCTTGTTCATTTGTCTCTCATCCAGGTGCTCCAGTTAGTTGCTAATTGATGCTGACTCCTTAGATTTTGAGAGAAACAAACTATCCTGTTCATGCAGCCACATTTTTCATTAGACTGTGGTCTAATCTTAAAAAAAAAATAATCTTCACACCAGTTCACACCAGTTTTATAATTGGTGATTATTCCCAGTATTTACTTCCTTCTCTTAAATTAAGTACTGGAAGGATATCCAAGAATATTTACTGAACCTTCTTCTTCAGCTCTCTCCCAAGATCCCTTCACTATTCAAGAATCTCTGTAATCCCATGCGATGCTATGTTGATTCCAGTGTTTTATCAGCCAGCTTCTGCATCTCATCGTGTCATGGAGCTCTGACCTGTATCTGAAGTCTAGGAAAACAGTTCTGATGTCCTTGTATCCCTTGCACCACCCAATTTTTCTGCTAGAATTAGGCTTATTCAGAAACAGACAGCCATACATTAGTCTCCTTCATTTCAGCCTGATGTGGCAGAATGGATGTTTCTTAGTAAAGGAGGGATTGATGAAAATCTTTGTCTCAGGCTGGGTCCACCCTGTAATTCCTCCAATCAATGCTACATATGGAGGGGGGAGAATAGAAGAGAAGTGTAGTGCATAGGAAGAGTAGTTAGGCAACATGCTGAAAGAAAGCTTTCTGCTCGCATCTTGAAAGAAGGGAAAGAACTCCCAGAGGAAACCGTGCCCCAGAAAGAGACTATATGGGGAACCTGTCCTAAGAAGAGAGGGAAGGAGACCCTGTATGGAGACTGTATGGTGGCATCTTACAACAGCCCTAAGATATATGGACAGTTCCTAGTGCCAAACAGAATTCATAACCTGTACTTAAGCAGGGCAGCCTGCACCCATATCATCCTATGGCAGAGATGTAATTTTCTGTTCTATTTCATAGCAAGCTATAGTAAGATACCTATTTCTATTAAATTCTGTCAGGCTATTTCACGAAAAGGGGAAAATTGTTTTGGTTTCAGCCCATGAAGTGTCCAGTTATCCATTGTTAGAAGATGTGCTGGTTCTATGATTATTGTACAGTTCGAGTTTTGGTCCCACCATCCCGTTAAAAGTTTGGAGACCACCTGGAGGTGCTTCTGCAGTCATAACTATTTGCATGAAGGCCATCGGGATGTGCTGTGCTACTTCTCAGAACTAGAGTGTTCTGTATCAGTCTGGGTGTGTAGGGTAGCACCTCTGGAGTTCTTCTTCCCAATAAAAACCCCTTGATGCCCAATAGTGCCATGGCATCTGCCTAACATGTAGAAATCCAAGTAGTAAGCAGCAAAGGGTAGGCTCAGACAACTACTGGCCCACTTTAAACTGCATCTGTTAGATCAGTGACATAATAAATGGAAATAGCATGCTTGTATGTGAATGCAGAGGACTGAACTCACTAGCATAGTAGGTCGCCTCCACCCCTATGTTCCACTCCATTTTAGTTGAACTTCCTTGGTGCATAGGAGTCCCAGTCCCAGAGGTGACACCATATGGCAGGTGCTATACAAACATGGTACAAAACTGATGGTCACTGTCCCAGACAAGTTACAGTCTAAGAGTAAGGCAAGAAACAACAGGTGAGTACAGACAGAGAGGGATAACACACAAAAACAATGAGACAATGCGGGTTAGTACACTACACTGTGATCTCAGCTTACCAGCTGCCTAACCATTGTAAGATATTTTTTGTAGGCATCATGGCAAAGAATAATTTTAAGAGGGGATTTGCAGAAGGACAATGAAGGAGCTGAATTAATTTTCTATTCTGGTTTAGCAGTTTCTGGCCAGGATTTCAGCTCCCAGGGCTTCTACCTGAAGCCCATTTAAACAAATGAGGACAGAAAAATGGAGAGGCTAAATCTATTCCTTATCACCTTTCTTCAAGTTGGGAGGTAGTGTCATTAATGTGGAGCCACTTAGCAACAGTCTAGCTGACAAAGTAAAAAAAAAAGTTTAATCATTCTCTTCCCATACAATTAGCATTTTCAAGTGGAGCTGAGTTAGTTGAAGCAGATGGTTTATCTTTTCTGGTAGTGCTTCTAGTTGGACAAATGATACTTATATCATTTCTGCATCTTATTCTCTCTTGCAGTGCTTACGAAGTCATTCCAAATTTTACGCACTGTGTTTTGACTTATTTAATGCAGACGTACTTTCCCTGCAGTAAACATGATTACCCAAATACTTTAACTAGAGAGCTTCTTCTTTCCTCTCTGGTATAATTAGTCACACTGCACTCACACTGCATTTAGGAATAAAAAAACCCCTCACATGGAGCATCTTGCAAATGTGCCTATATTCCCATACAGCTGCTTTCACTACTTTATTCTTTTGGACTGCTTATAGCACAAAATTGCTGCAGCTGGACAGCAAAATGAGCAAAGTAGCAAAGGCACCTCTCCTTTCTTTCCTTTGTAGAATCCACCCATTCAGGTATTGAGGCACAACTCCTGATTAGCAATAGCTTAACATGGGGCTAAGTTTTCTTGGAGTCTAGCATTGAATAACTTGGCAGGATTTCTATTAGGTTTGAATTTCAAAGCCAAAAGAGTGATCTGAGATCGCATACTGGCAGTTCCACAGTGGTAATTTCCATGTTAAAAGAATACTTATCACCAGCACCACAGTGAAAGAGGCAGCTTTACACAGAAAGGGCCTCTTGCAAAATTAATTTGGTGTTTATTTTATTAAGGAGTAGTTTCCAAATGATTTTTCCCTATAAAGAGGATTCTCTTCCTAATTTTCCTCTAATTTTTTTAATGCAAAGGTCTTATCATTTTTAAAAAATGTACAAAAAGGAGCTAAATGTTCTATGAAGAGGAGTTTTTTTTGTTTATATGGCCAACATGCTTTTCATTCCTGTCTGTTAAAGGAAGAGCAGGCAATGGGAGAAATAATGATCTTTGTGGATTCCATGGGATTTTGACTTGATCTGTTTGGCTTCGGTGAGTTCAGTATGAGATTTGCCTGAGTGAACGTGTGGGCACCCAAGCAAGTTATAGCAAGGTAAGCTGCAGTGGGGATTTACTGTGCATCAGCTATACCATGGTTATTGAGTGCCATACTATGGTACATACAAAGTGGTTTACCCCTCCATGGAAGTGGTGCATGCCTTGAGATAGCACTGCAGGAATGGATGCTATTTAAATTCATAGAGTGACTACTTTGACATATAGTTTAGAAGTAAATAGATGCATACTTTCATACTATGGTAGTGTAAGAGTAATGTTGTAGCTAGGATGGCCCAGAAATTGTTAGAGAGGCTACTTAGGGTGATATCTTCTATTGGACCAACTATGCCATTGGAATAAAGTCAATCAAACTTTTGAATGCAAGACATTCTTTCACTCGAGGAAGAATGATTCACAAGATAAATCCAGAGATATCAAATAGGGATCCATTGTGTCAAAAACATTCTGACCAGTTGTGGTCTCTGGTGTCATAGCCCAGTTTTCTAACTGTAAGACTACTCCCTTCCTCTGGTTCTAAGTTCTTTGCAACAGAAGATTTGCCCTATTATGTCTCTGTAGTTAAAGAATGGGCAAGAGCTGGCTTTTTCCAAGGAGTGCCTCAAGTCTAAAAAGGTTGAAAACCACTGCATCAGACAAATCACTTCCTCTGTGTTGTCTCTTTAGAGTGATCTCTTAAGGGCAGTGTCCCCTTGCACTGTAAATGATTGTGAACAATGCAATCCCAGTCTCAGCTCTGGCTTCAGGGTCATACCATGCCAAACCAATGTTTGTAGAAAACTTCTAAGGAAATAAAGAACAATGTTAGCATTTATTCATAATCACAGACTTGGAATGTGATCAGTCTATGTGACTTCTAAGGACCACAAAGGCTTTAAAATATTAATAAATTAAGCCTCATAATAAGTTGAACTCAGACTTTCTGCTAATGTAATGTTGAAGGAGGCCATACCATACAAAGAGGGCAACTGGGATAGAAGCTAGATTGGAGTAATCCATAGAATAAGATCTGAGATGTAGGCAAGGGAGGAGGCAAGGCAGTGAGGCCAAGAGGAAGACATAGTCATGATGCGGCAGGTAAGGAGAAACCAGTGGGAAAAATGGGTAAACCGCATGGAACTTGAGTGTTCCCAAACCTCTTGAATAGGGAAAATCTTTGTAGGTTTCTGAATTATTCTCTCATCCTCTACATGGAGGACATTCTAGCTAGAAGGAATTCTGGATGGAGATGGGCTTTTCTCTAGGGCCATAAAAGACAGGACTAGGAGCAATGGCTTCAAACTTCATCAGAGGAAATTTAAGCTGGAAATTAAGAGGAACGTTCTGATTATGTGGGTGATCAACCACCGGAACAGGCTGCCGAAAGAAGTTGTGGAATCTCCATCCTTGGACTTTTTCAAGAGCAGGTTGCATAGACACTTGGCTTGGGTGATTTAGTCAGGGATGATCCTGTCTTGAGCAGCAAGCCAGATTAAATGACTTTGTGAGGTCCTTTCCAGTCTGACTTTCCAATGGTCCTATGAACCTACTAGCACAAAGATTAACTTAATCAAATATAGTAGACATTGATTTCTTTAGAACAGCACTCAGAAGCAAGCTAGGCCTGAGGTCATTCTGTGGGGTTTTTCCATATATTTTCTTGTCCTCCCTCTTTCTCTTCCAATTTCTGTGCTTCTTCTCTTCTCCCTTTTTTTCTCTTTAGATATCCCCCTCCAATCAATCTTTTCGCTGCTCCACAGTTCTCTCTTAAATAGGACACAAAGACTGCACATTTTAAGGCTGAACAGAATCCTATTCTGGTAGACAAGAATCATATTAGCCAAAGTCAGTTTGTCTGTCACTGAATGTAAACAAGTAGAATAACTTCATTATTTTCAGGTTTTGCCCCCACAGTGGAATAATTTACACTACTTAAGGGAAATGACACCTGCTAATTAACCACAAGCAGAAAAAGCACTTTAACAGCCACAGTAAGTCATTTTCTCTCTTTCTGTTTTCTTTCTTTTTTTAATTTTTCTTTTGTGTCAAGATGTTTTCATGAATCATTCTGTTGAGGAAACTTTATTATTCAATCTCAACTCAGTTTAAAAGCTGCTTATGTGCCCATGTAGAAAAGGAATCAGTCCTAAGCTGTCTATAGCCTCCCAATGGGCTTGGTGCTATACAAACAGGTAAAAGTTGAATCCTTTCCCCCAAAGAGCTCATGTTTTAAGGAAGCAAAACAGATAAAAGCTGGATGAAAGGCAGTATTTGTCCCACTCTACAGAGGGGCAAGAAAAGCACACAGGGATATACTTCTTGCCCAAGTCAACAAAGTCAATAGCAGAGCTGGAATTAGACCAACGTCTCCTGAGTCATAGTCCGGTATTCTGACTGCAAGACTAACCCATCCCTCTGGTTCTGCAGATAGAGGTCTTGAAGAATTGCTGTTTCCTTCATGTGTATTAGGGACCTTGTAAATGTCAGATAAGTCCTTTTTGCAATTCACTTATAATTTGAGTAAAATAGATATGAAGCTTGTTGAGCTATTTAAAATGTTCTGTTGAATATTATGTTGAGTGTCATCTTGTTGATACTCTGAAGGAAGGGGAAATGTAACTAAGCTAACAAATTTTGTGTTTCTAAGGAAGCTGCAGAAAGGGAGAAAGGGAAAGAGAGTCCAGGGACTGGACTCTTTTTACTAAGGTAGCAACTAAGTGAGACTGCAAGGTATTGCTGCTTGCAGCACTGTGGAATGAAATAACCAAGTGCTAAAGATGGAACAGATTTAAAAAGTGCGTTCACAGTCATTAAGGGTTGGCTGAGTGGAGAAACATGAAAAGATGAGAGAACAGTTTCAGTTTTCTGGTAATAGGGTGAAGCAGAAGGGGGGCATTGAGAAAATGAAGTAAATCAGAGAGAAAAGAAAGGTGTATTGTTTAAGAAACTGAAAGCATGAAAGACATCTCCTGGAAAGGGCTTGGGGAGTAAAGGAAAATTGCTGAAGTCAGTTCAATTTTATTTATTTCGATCACTAAACAACGTTACTTCTTGCATACATTTAAAAGAATGTCAATTAGATTGAACAATTTAGGGACTACCAAATTTACTGTTGTTTGCACCACCTTAATATGGTTCTCTTCTGTGCACATTATTATATACACTCTTTACTTTCATAGTCCTATAATAGGTATTTTCAACATGATCCTGGTCTCATTAAATGCATAGAATGGACACATAAAGGCCAGAATTACAGTTGCACAGGCAGCCATACTTTTGGCCTTTCCTAACTTTCAAATACTTGACTTTTTATCTGTGCAAAAGTCTTGGGCTTCTGTTTACTTTTCGGTCGAATATGTCCTGCGCCAATCATTTGTGTCGGTCTCTTGCTTCTCTCTAATACTAGGGCACCACATAAGTATAGTGAAAGGAGAAAGACATGGCAAGCCTGCATATTACATGGGACATTCCAATGCTCTGTTTGGAATATCATCCATAATGTACAAGCCAACAAAAAACTACCCCCAGAACAGCAGTCTTGGACCAATTCTAAAAACTGATCACTTCTTAGGAGAGTACAGCTTTCCTGCCTGTTGACCCATGGAATAACTCTTAACTGACGTTAGAAAAATCTAGCATTAGCCATTCCAGCTGGGAGCAAGGAAGGTTGTATGTTGCCATGGCAGCAGTTAGAAAGAAAAAGGCATTAGTGGAAAAGGTGGTAAAAGACAAAAATATCAAGTTGTAGAGAGCGAGGCCTCCTTTTAATTGCAGTTGGGTAAGTGAGGTTAAGCCACCATTCTAACACCTGGGAACCTTGGTTAAGAAACTATTAAAACCAAAATTGTCAGTGCAGCATCGGTGGTAATAGGTTTTTAACCATGAGATTATTCATAATAAATTTAACACAACTCACTTACATGACCTACTGAATATCTTCCTTCTTTAGTATGCTTTCTTTCATCCTGGGCATTATTCAATGCTACAAGATACTAGCAGTGACTTTCATGTTACTCCTTGAATAATACAAGATCAGTACAGCCTTACATAAATCATTGGTGCAGAAAGTGACCACTGCAGGTTAACAATCATTCATGGTTTCAAAATAATCTGTCTGACCTGAATACTCCTGTATGCACATTGAATCACATTGAACATAGAAATAAGGTGTTTCTATTCTGCTTTTGTACAAAGGAGTCGGTTGAACCATGTTGGCAAAAACCCAGAAGGAGAAAAAAGTTATTCATAGTTTCCATTGTAGATTCCATTCTCTGCTTCTTATTTGTAATATATACATATATAAACTACCAAACAAACAGGCTTCTTCAGTTATGATTAACTCTTCTTGTTTTCCCGCAGAGGTCTCTATGGTGGTAGGCTGAAGCTTGATTTCTAATTCAAGTGAAAACCCTATCTAACCAACACTAACAACCAAGCATGTCCTTTGTCATTGAGCAGAGTCAAAGAAACAGTAAAAGATATGAAGAGATTAAGACTCAAAACAATGCCTGAGACAAGTTCATTATTACAAAATAAAAGTTAACATGCATATCTTAATAGCTAAATAGAGATCTTTTCCTGAGCAGCTGAGTGAGTGATCTGGCATTTGAAGGTTTTCACCACCGGTTTCAAGAAATCTACCACATTTATCTGAACCCAAAAATGACTTTGAATTTAAGATAACCTCCAATACTTAGATTCTATATATGGAAAATTCTACATCTCTTCATTGCTCCCCTGCCCCTTGCCTCCCCTGCCTGCACCTTGTCCCCTGTACCTGTGACTGGTATCTGCCCCTACCCCTCACCCGCCTCACCTCACCTCCCCACCCCTCCCTTCTCCCACTGCCTACACCTGCTTCCTCACCCATTGCTCCTCCCCATCACTTACCTTCTGGGCAGCCCTGGCTCTGGATCCAGAATGGGCAGCAGGGGCAGCAGCCTATGCCCTGGCCCAGCCAGGGAGATGCAGCAGTGGCAGCTCTGGGACAGTTGGGTCAAAACTGGAGCTGGAGTTGGAGCTGAAGACAAGCAGAAGGGCAGGGGGGAGGAGGGGCAAATGACCAGGGAGAGGAGGAAGCAGGCATCAGGGGAGGAGGCTGTGTGGTCTCCCCCATGCTCACCCTACTAAATGCCCTTCTTCCTGGGGCAGAAGGAGACTCTATTCCAGCTTCAGTCCCAACTTTAGAGCTGAAACCAGAACTGAGATGCTCCCTGCCCCGGCTGGTAATCAAATCTAGGATGAGGCTTCCCCCACGCCCACCATGGTAATTGGGGTGATTATCTCAGATCTGAGCAAAATACAGCAATCTTAATGGCCAGGATGTCATCACCACCCACATATCCTTAAGCATGCATGTATCTTTGTCTGATTTTCCCTGACCTTGCAGTTTTATCCCAGGTCAACTGCTTCATTCTCATCAGGATGCCAGGGAGTATGAAGTCAAGTTATACAAAGACACACACAGACTGAGAAATGTAAACTGGTATTTCACAGATTTCACAGACATTAGGGCTGAAAGGGACCTCAGAAGATCACTCAGTTCAGCCCTCTGCTCAGGGGCAGGAAGTCAGCTGGTCACAGGATCCCAGCAAGATTAACATCCAAAGTTTTCATGAAGACATTCAGAGTAGGTGCTTGAACCACCTCCGATGGCAGGCTGTTCCAGATCTTGGGGGCCTGGACAGTAAAGAAATTCTTCCTTATGTCCAGCCTGAATTGGTCATGACAGAGTTTGTGACCATTCGATCTTGTCATCGCTTGGGATGCTCTGGTGAACAGACATTCCCACAGATCCTGATGAGCACCCCTGATAAACTTATAGGTGGCCACCAGATCACCCCTGAGCCTGCGCTTTTCCATGGCTCTTAGCCTGTCATCATAAGGTCTGTTTTCCTGACCTCTGATCATGCGCGTGGCTCTCCTCTACACTCTCTCAAGCTTCTTCACATCTTTTCTGAATTGTGGAGCCCAAAACTGGACGCTGTACTCCAGCTGCAGCCTCACCAAGGCTGAGTACACGG
>NW_017729028.1:5001910-5013226 GCF_001723915.1 Gavialis gangeticus | reverse complement strand
GTTTTGGTCACTTTACTAGCTGCAGCATCACATTAAAGGCTCATGTTCATCTTATGGTCAATCATTACCTCCAAGTCCCTTTCATCCATAGTGCTAGCCAGTGTAACACTGCCGAGCCTATAAGCATGCTGCAGGTTTTTCCTCCCAAGGTGGAGAACCTTGCATTTTTCAGTGTTAAACACCATCAGGTTCTCATCCACCCATTTCCTGAGCCTGTCAAGATCTTCCTGGATCACCCTCCTGTCCTCAGGTGTGGATGCTTTACCCCAAAGTTTGGTATCATCAGCGAACTTGGCTAGTCCACTTCTGACTCCAATGTCCACATCATTAATAAAGATGTTGAACAATATGGGTCCAAGGACAGAGCCTTGAGGGACCCCACTGGTCACAGGGCACCCTGACTATTGACTTCTGTCAACCACCACCCTCTGGGTCTGACCACGGAGCCAATTACCCAGCCAGTGGATCGTGGTGGGCCCAAGGCCACAGTTGGCCAGTTTTGCCAAGAGGTGATCATGGGATAACAGATCAAAGGCTTTTTTGAAGGCAAGATATACAACATTAATCTCCTCTCCCTTGTCCAGGTGATAGGTCACCTGCTTGTAAGAGGAAATGAGATTGGTCAAGCAAGACCTACCCACAACAAACCCATGCTGGTTATCCCTCAGGATGTTGCCATCAGCCAGTCCACTGAGGATGGCCTCTTTGATGATTTTTTCTAAGACCTTCCCCAGGATAGAGGTCAGGATGATGGGCCTGTAGTTTGCCGGATCCACTTTCCTCCCTTTCTTGAAAATATGCACCACATTGGCTTTCTTCCAGTCTTCAGGCACTACACCAATTCTACTGTATTGTTGCAACAGAAGGCATAACATGGAGGAAGTCTGACTGTGTTGGTGATTATTCATTCATGCAGGTAGTCCATTTACTTGAAAGGACTAGTCAGGTGAGTAAATGAAATGTGAGTGAGACTTGCAGACATCTTGGGGGGGGGGTGCTTATTCTTGTGCATTCATTATTTTTCAGCATTTTTACTTGGGTCACTTTGTAACAGTGTTAATTGTTCAATTTGAGTTAAAATGGCAAAGTGTTGCAGTATGTGTGTTATATTGATACCATGACAGCGATTTGTCATATTTCACTGTCTATCCCTATCAAATAATCAATAGTACAAATAACTGATTCATACAGCAGATCCTACTAGCATACCATGCTACTTATGTCAAATGCTACAGTGGCATATTATACAAAGTTGTATTTTGATTCCCTCAAGAGGATATGTTTCTTTTGCACTAGAAAAGAGTTATTTTAGAAAAAGCATTTTACTATTACAAAGCATCATGATTTAGGATAACTCAGAATGTCCTCATGCCATATGACAATATTGGAATATGATATTTTGTTATATCGCAGAAGAAGCATGGCACTTTGATAAAGCAAGGGTATTAAATGGAGACGGGGGGGGAGCAAGTCTTGTATGTTGTGTGCAGCACATGTACTGGCTGCACTACACATACTGCATGCAGCATGTGCCAGTCCCAGTCTTGTGAGGCTGGCTCAGGTTATGCATTGTATGAGGGCTGCAGGACTGGTTCAGGGCACATGTTGCATGTGGCACCCACACTGGATTAGCCCCACACACTGGTTCATGTTCTGTGGACTGGATCATCCAGTACACAGGGCCAGCCTGGCATTAGCACTGTGTGCAGAATACATCCAGGACTGGCTCCATGTGACATGTAGCACATGTGATGTGTCCAGCCTCATGCACCACACAGAGCTGAGCTAGTTCATGCTGTATTCAGGGTGCACAGCCCGTCCAAGAGCAACAGGCAGCACCATAGGTCAGATGGGTGGGCTCCATGGGTCATATCCAACCTATGCAGCATATCTTTGATGCCGCTAGGCTCAATATTCCTGTAAATACTTTTTAAGGTATAACTTGCTACTGAATATAGGACACTCCTGAGAAATATGGGGTGGGTGGAAAATCTATACCTTATTTGACTAGTAAATTTCTTGTTAACTTCTCTTCCTTTCATGATTTTTCAGCTGTTGATGTTCAAGTGAAGTATCTATAAGATATAATAACAGTATAAGCTCTCACACTTACTATTAAATATACTCATATGGAGAACAGCTCGTTATGAATAATAATTAAATATTATAACATTAAATATTATAGCCATATTCTATATTAAAGTTCCCTAACTCTCATTGCAAAGTCTTTGTAGTGTTCTGCCCAGAGAGACACTAAACAGTACAAGCAGAATTTTACCACATTTTTGTAAGAGATCACATCACACAGTTTCTTATAAATGTGTAAGCTTTGAAAGGGTATATGACTGCAGCACGTTGTGATGTTCTCAAAGGCACAGTCTCACTTGTTTGCAACATAAACAATTTCAAACGATGCCAGTGTGGCAACTTCCATTAAGTCAGACAGTATTTCAGTACACCAGTGCATTGTTCTGTGACTGTTGTTCAGCCAAAGGGATGTAATTTTAGGAACCTCAAAAATGGAATCATTTAGTGTCATCCAGTTCTAATGTTCCAGTTTTGCTGATTGCGGTTTTTTGGGAATCATATATGTTAGATAACTTTGTATTGATATAAGTACATGCCTTATTAAAATAAATCAGATGCAAAGTTATGGTTTATTGGATGATATATTATGGGTGATTTTGTTTAGATTTTGTAGGATTCTAGGAGTAAAATAAATGGTTGAAAACAAACAGCATGTTCCTGTCTCCCCAATGGCTTTTCTGCACTTTGCATTTAATACTTATTGGATAACTGGGAATGGGATAGCTTCTGCACAACTGCAAACTGTGAGCAGGGACCAAACCCAAGGACCCTCCCTGCAGCACAGGAGCTGAAACACCCTGGGTGAGTTCTACTCTGTGTTCCACATATGTCCCCTCTGCACTTGGCCAGCTGGAAGAGAAGAGCTAAAGCCTAATCTGGTTCAGGGCTGTCCAATTATCTTCCCACGGACTGCATGCAGCCTGCAAGAAATTAAGTTGCAGCACCCAAGCTTCCGGCCATGTGCTGCTCCCCACCTTTCTCTGCCTGCTATTGCTCTACCTCCCTTCTTTGGCTTCTCCTGTCTGTGCCCACTCCAGTGGCATGGCGTGAGGAGTTGAGTGTGAGCCTGGGACTGGGTAGGCACTCAGTGCAGGAAAGGGGATGGGGGCAGGGAAGAGGAGGGGGAAACTGCTGTAGGCCTATAGTGCAGTGGGATAGAAGTCTGCATGCTGTGTAGCCCAAAAGTGCAGAGACCCAGCTAGCACAGCCCTGGGGGGAGTGCAGCCCCTGGCCACTTAGAAGTTGTATAGCTCTCCTTTGGATAATGATTTACCCAGGGCCTGGTGTCTAGAGCACTTTGCAGGCAGGAGACACAGGTCCAAACCTCCTCTGAGTAAGGGTGGTCTAAAGCACAAAGTATTGGCCTAAAGTCGGGGGGGAGGCGCTCTTTCTCATTCACTTCTGTTCTGTTTCCAGCTGGTATTCATGCACCCGGGCTAACCTATTCTACCACCGGTGAAAACAGAATCTAAAGCCACATCCAGATGAGAGCAGATGTTTGATTCCCTGGGGACAAGTAGCGGAGGCACGCCTTGAGCTGCCGTTACTTGTCCCCAGGGAGTGCTTGTGCCGCAGATGCTTTGGCGGGTGGCAAGTTACCCCGGAAGGGATAAGGGAGGCTGGGGCCAGTACTGGGCTGGCCCCAGCAGCTACCTGGGATCCTGGGAGTGTCCTGGGTATCCAGGGGTCAAAAAAACCCATGGGGAAAAAAGCAGAGCAGTGCATGAATGGGCAGTGTGCCCTTGCAATGCAGAGAACATCTAAATGTGCAGGGTGTAGCGCTGCAGATGTGTTTGCGGCACCACATACCTCATAGCAGCGTTCGTCTGGACACGGCCCAGGTGTAGAAGTGCCACAAATAGTAGTTAAGCCGCTATGGAAGTGTCACTTAAACATGTAAAGGTAAAATGAGATTTAGCCCACAATCTGTCCTCCACAGAGAAAGAAAACTAGTGATTTTTCAGAAACGAATCAATGCCCTTAAAATAGGCTTTATTTCAAAGGAAAAGAAAATTACCTTTTTTTCTTTTTCACACACAATTGTTTTGAAGCACTAGTTAGAACTCATTTTCTCAGGTATTTTTAAGGTGCTTGTCATGGTACAGTACCACAGTGCTGACAGCAACATTGTCAACACTCAGCTGAGCGTGGATTAAAAATATTTTTTGTAAAAAAATCCTCCACTTTATGCACATTGTACACATGCTTGTTTTGCCTTCTGTAAATATAATACACTCCTCAGAAGTTTTTTTTTTTAAGGAAAATGGTCCTAGCCTGAACTGTATTTCTGTTTTTCTGTTTTAGAGCACATTAAACTCGGGAGCTGTATGATTGGCCTTGAGTCAAAAGATATGATTAATATAAGTGTCATGCACTGAACCATACTGCTATTTTTAATAATTGCATATGTATGCTTACATAGGGAATGAATTACCTTCAGTGAAAATGCATGGTGGGGTTTCCCCCCTAATCTTCCAGCTCAAACTTGCATCCATAAATACTAATAAAAAACCTGCAGTTTAGATTATTAAAAGTCTTTCCACAGTCATGGAACTAAAGTAGCTTAATGAATATAAAATGGTTACGCTGAAAAGTATTTATCTGGATGTAGTATGTTGAAATACCAGGAAAGATTGAGGAATTCATATTTGTTACTTATAGGCTAATGAGATAATCAGGGTTTAATGAAAATCAACAGTTATTAGCTAATCAGTTCAGCTTGGTGACTATTGGTCTGTTATTGCAGGACAAGAATAATTAAACAGCACTTAAGGTAGGGGAAGAATGTCAGTCAGAAATTGATGCGCCTATAGAAGCCTCCAAATGGCAGGCGTTTAATGGTCCTTTATATGTTACCATAGCAACATACTTTGATAACTCACATATCCACACTATAGTAAAACAAGGGGCATGGGGCTCTTAGGAAGGTGCAATCTCCTTTAAGCAGATCTATAAGCTTTGCAGATGAACAGAACTCTAAACATTCCTCCATGAATATTCATGAAGTGAGTTGTTTTTTGTTGCCTGCCTAGTCAGCAGTCACAAAACACATGGTGTGTGTTGGCAGCATCTTGCCTAGGTAGAGGGCTATGGACTGAGGCAATGGCAGGAACCAGGACCTGTGAGGCTGACTGACATTTCCATCTGTAGCTAAGGCTGGTAATTAACAGGAAGGAGTGTGCCTGCAGCATTGCACCATCTGCTAGGGAAACGGCTCAATAAGAAAGGAGCTGGATATCATCTCAGTGGTGGCTCGATCTGGTTCCGACATGAGGCTGGGCATCTGTTAGCTGAGGAGATAGGCTATTAGGAAATTCGACTGGGAATGAACAACATGGAAAGAGCACTCTGACCTAGCACATGAATGCATCTCTTCAGAAATGGTGTCTTTTTATCTTACTTACACAAGTCTTCTGAAAATGGTTTGCTGAGGGACCATTATGGATCTGTTTGAAGTAACACAATGGTTTCAAAAATGCTGTTTTATTCCAACATGAAATTCTTGAAATCAGGATACAGCTGTCATCTTTTGACAATAGAGCTAATTTCAGAGTGAGGATGTGAGGTTAAATTCCTTCTTCTGTTGGTTGGGGGTTTTTTCTTCTTTTTTTTTGAGGCAGGAAAGAAAATTTATCTTTTAACTATTGTAGAATTGAACTCTAAGAACACTGTAATCTGCAGTTCAGTGAAAGAAAAAGTATTGGGATTCAAACATGTAAACCCCTGCTTCCTCTAATAGGTAGGCAGAAACAATGCATGCGATATTTCACGAGTATGTGTATATCTGTGTTATATTCCTACTCAACAGTAAACTCTCCTTTTTTGACGGGAACTTAGCTAGCTTGCAGAGCAAGATTTTTAGGGGAAAGGTTTGCATTTCAGAATTCAAAACAGTTCAGCATTAGGCATAAAAACAATGCACATACTTCACGGTGTGGCTGAAGTATTCAAAATGTCACTATGTTACTAACAGCTATTTAAAAATAAAAAAATTGTAGTGCTCAGGAAAGTTGACAGATTGACAGTTGGGGCCTGTGCTGAAGTTCAGAATTTCCTCCATACAAGATATCTTAATTCCTTTGTCAACATATCTCGTCTTTGGGTGGGACTCAGACTTCAAGACCTTTTCCTCGGCCCATCACACTGCCAGCAAGGGGGCGAGGGGGATCAACACAACAACTGTAGTGATGTGTTACCGTGGGGTTGTTATTTATATTATAGTGATGTCTATATAGCCCAGCTGAGATGAGGCCATATTCAGCTAGGTGCTGAACAAACAAACATCAATTGTGTGCCCTGACAGGAACAATTTTCTCTCACTACCTGAATAGCATGGATGGGAGTTTAGAACATAACAATGACATATTTCATATGTCCAGTAGCAAAATCAGAAACCAGCCAGCCTCTAGTCCCTTGTATTGTAAATAACATAAAGCAGGAAATAACATTCAACTTCATTCTCTACATTATTTATGATTTCTTATTTCTATTTCTCTTCTAAAGCTCACCTTATAAAACAATTTTGTAGCTCTGCGAGTTTTCCCCAAAGATGGTAATAATCTACGATTAGCCCATGGCAATTGGAGTTCATATGCTTTCTGCATTTGCTTAGTTGTATAGACCCGTGCACTGGGGACAGAGTCAAGGGTCCACTCCGTCTCATAAATTTTCAGCCATTTTCAGGGTTTGCATGTTTGAATTCCCCATACTACTTCTGTCAGTGAGCTGAATGAAAGCAGAAATGATAGTCTTGTAGAAGCTGCCTTCCTAATAGCACACACTGTGGCACAATCATGCATGACTATTTGGTCCTACAAAAATTAAAGTCAAAGCTCCTATTTTTGAATGCATGGGGGGATGGACTGAGCAAGCTCATGGATGTGGCTTCCATAGTCTAGGTACTAAATATGTCAGTCCTCAGAGCCTTTCATGGAGATTCCTGCAATTGGCTTTCAGAGGGAGCTTCCAGGTTACTCTTCTCATGAAATTTTGTACTCACTGAGCCAAAGGCAAACATTTCCTTATGATGAAAAATTCTCTCTACAAGCCAGCAGTTTTTTGTGAGCCCATGGCTAATCAAGTACATACACCACTAACTGTCTTCAGTGACTGAGGACTGACAATTTAGGGGCTGATCTACAGCTGGGAAAGTGGAAAAACCTTTTTTATTTCTCAAATCTCTGTTTTCCTGCCAGCAGGTTCCTCACTATTCAATCAAGGGCAATATGTCCTCAATCAACAATTTTCATTTTTCTGTGCAGCACTGTCCTTTAAAGCTTTCTGCAGCTGGTTGTCAACTGAATTGCTGCCAATAGCCTCAGAGAGCCCTACCCCCAACTGAACACATCAGTAGACTCCCTGAGCTCATTCACTCGTGAAAACTTTACATGAGCAGACTTGGCTTGATATGGCTACCATAAGAAAGGGCATAGATTGAAAGAGTATGGATAAGGCGTTTTTGGAACCAAGGTAGGTGAGGAGAAAATACATCTTGAAATGACACGTGTGACCATTGAAGAGAGGGATTTTCATGTCCTGACTATGTCAGAAGGTTAGGTGGTGAGGAAGGGCAGCTCAGGCAGGCTCTGAAGAAATAGGATTTCTATTTGAAAAAGTCTCAAGAAAATAGATAATTGAATTACAGAACAACCTTTTCTGTACATAGGATTTTCCTTGACAATGCAGAAATGGGGGAAGAGGCAACAAAGAAAATGATCCAAATCACACTGAAATCAATATAAAACTTCTAATTTCAGTGGGCTTTAGATAGAGGCTGAAATACTTCATGGTGGGAGTAATTTTAAGTGTATAGCTGAAATTGTTTAATCTGGTATTAGCGTAGAGTAAGTTAAAAGGCTGAACTGGGTTTCTGGTGATATTATCAATAGACTATCTGTGACTATGACAGTAGACTATGAGTTCATTTAAGACATCATAACTAAAGGGGCTACAGTTCAGCAGTGAACTACTGCAACTCCCCAAGCCACAAGTCTCAGAAAGATCTGTTTCAGCATACACTACCCAAGTACAAACAAGGTCTCTCTTTCTCTTTAGCTAGATGAATCCTTTAGGTCTGTACAACATGGCCCAGTTTTTCACACAAGGACCAAGAAGGTCCTACAACATCATTTCAGACAATGCAAACGATTTTTAGGGTGGTTTAGAAAATCAAGATTCCACCTGCACATGACTGAGCCCTAACAAGACTATTCATAGCAGCTACTGGGATACTGAATTAATATGAGAGAAGAGGAAAGATTATAATTTGGATTGCAGTTGTACTAATGATGTGCCAGGAGTTTTTGAGATAGATAAGTAGAGTGAGCCTACAAGGAAAAATTCATAATCCAGGGCAAAGAGACTCTGAAGCTTTTCCATCCTCATCTATGATAGACAGACACATAGGAAAAATGTGACCTGTGCACTCAATGATACACAAAACATGAATGGGTCCAAATTCTCTGCCTTAAAGGGTTAAAAGATTCAGCTAATGGGCACCCAGTTGCAGGGGATCTATGGTTCCATGTTTATAACCATTTACAGAAAATAAGGGGTTACCACAAAGAGAGGAGGGAGAGAAACCTTCAATTAGGATTCATTTGAAATGTTAGGATTTGCAACAGAATTACTTAGATGTGTATGGGTTAGAGTGGTGCACACAGCAGTGATGAGCACACTTCCAGAGTCTGAAGCATCTATTTGCTTTGGTTTTATAACAGAAAGTCCAGATTCTTCTTTGCACTTTTGAACTGCCCTTCAAAAGCCACCAAAAGGTTTGACAGAAATTGATTTGATTGACAATCTCAGCTCTAAGGTTGGGGGGTATAGGATCAAAGTGGCAGGGATACTGAGATACATTGGCAGACCTGCATGAGCAAAGCATGTGAAACACCTGCCCACACTATATCTGTCTCCAGCCAGTGCCATTAGCCACTCATTTTCATAAGCACTAAAATGACCCATAAAATTATAAATTAGAATACAAAGAAATGATATAGTAGAACTACGTATCACTTTAGACTCAAGCAGCAAGGGGAAAGAGGCAATATTTGTAAAACTTCAGAATGCTTCATCTTCATTGTTTGGGTCCAGGCTGTGCAGAAGCAAAGAAACAATGTCTGTGCGTATAGCTGCTTTACACTATTCAGAGCCGTATCACGTAATATATATGTACAAATTTTCAAATCCTAAAGAGGATAAAATAAGGGGAAAATCAAAGCTGAAGGTTTACTCAGCAGTGGAGACACAATACTTAAAGCCCACAGCATTTGGAACATGTTGAAGTCAGTGTGCTTCTCAATATTCTTCATAATGAAGAAAAGGGATTTTTTTTTGCTTGCCTCAGTCATACTACTAATTATTTAGTGGTCTTTCAAACCTTTTGTAATCTGTACTCGAAAAAGCACTGAAAGATATTAATTCTTAGCCATGTGTCTCATAAATGAAGGCCATTCTGCTATACTTAATGACAAGGCTGAGGCAGCAAGATGTCATTTGCTTTTTTCTCGGTTTTTAAATTGCTTTCTAAATGAACTACAGCTGTGAGGGCCAGGTGCTGTGATCCCTTTAGAAAGATCAGGAAATGATGAAATCCAAAATTTCAAAGTGTGATGGATGTCAGCTCCCGATTTGGTGTGTGTGTGAGGTCACCCTCATGCACCTGGTGCTATCTCCACAGCAGAATCACTTTACTGTGGAAAAAAAAATAGATGCACATGTCGAATGTAAGAGTAACAATATGGGAAGCAGTTTATAATTATCCCTTTGTTTTCTCCTCATCTAGATGGAAATGATGAATATACAGTGTATATCCTTCTTGTTATAGGTGCCACAGTATGTTAAAAGCAAGTTTTTAGTTAAAATATCAAAGTTGGCTGGGCAGCAAGTTGAGCAGCCACCACACACAGGAAATTCAACATTAGAAATAGAGGAGCTCATTCACTAACTTTACTTAATTAAAAATCATAGCTGCAAGGTCAAGAACTCTATTAGCTAAAATATAGTGTAAAAACATAGCTAGGACAGTGACTGAACTAACTATACTACAACAGGCAAGGCTTTTGCCACAATTATCCCAGGCTATTTATCAGTCTGTTCTAACTGTAGACTTGTGCCTTTTTTTAAACTGCAGCTTTGAAATATTATTATTGCCCTTCAAAATGGGTGGCTGAATCCTAAAAATTAGGATTGGACTGAGTGACAGGAAAATGCATAGAAAAGGCAGAGGAATTGATTGCTGGAATCCTCAGCTGCAGCATTCAGTAGCTAACATGCAGTCAGGTTGCAGCTGCTACTGCAGGATATAGGGGTAATTGCAGAGGCAGCTAACTGCTCACCCCAGTTAAAACTCTTTTTGTTTATCCACAGTCTGAGTTAGCCAAATAGACACACTGCCTTCCTCACCCACACAAACCCCCCTCTGGTGACCCACCATGGATCTTCATGTCATGATTCATAAGGCACATGGAGTTCATTCTCCAGTTCTCCCTTCCATGAGTCTTGTTCCTGAAGGCAATGTAACCACTCTGAATTTGATCTTTATCCAGAGGAGGTGTTTTATTTAAGCTACATGATACAGGAGTGTGTACTGTGTGAGGATAGTATTATGCCTCTTGTTTATCATTAGCACTGAGGGGGCCAGAGCTGCAATTGCTTTATCCAGACTTCCCAAGTTCAAGGTATCTGGTGTTGTAAAGGCTCAGACCATTTGAAAATGTGGTGCTGGAATTTTGTCCAGTTAGGCATCCAAGAGTACAGATGCTATTAGGAAATCAACTACAGCACTTGAAGCCCTTATGTCTGCAAAACTTAACTGGGAATCTCATGAGAATAGAATTTCTCATTTCCACTTACAGTCTGAGCCAGAAACAATGTATCACCAAGAACAGCTTATTTCACATGGTATTTGGCCCTGGATTCTGGTCAGAGCTGAGTAAAAATGAAAAATGTGAATATTTAAAAATCCTTACCTTATCCTTACTTTGAGAACAGATTGACAGGCTTGGCTAGTCTTATTTTCTGACCTGGTTCAGCCAGCTATTCAACTCCTTTCAATGTGCTCCCTAACCATGAAAGAAGCACCACAAGGAGGCTCTCTATTTTACTGTGCTGACCAGATGCCGCTTCTAGGAAGAAAGAGTCACTTAACTGTGCATAGAAATGCGATCAAACAGATATCAAGGTACCTGATTTAGCAATTCAAGATTTAGGTATTTATAACTTTCCAAA
>NW_017729028.1:4996229-4996910 GCF_001723915.1 Gavialis gangeticus | reverse complement strand
ATGCCGCTTCTAGGAAGAAAGAGTCACTTAACTGTGCATAGAAATGCGATCAAACAGATATCAAGGTACCTGATTTAGCAATTCAAGATTTAGGTATTTATAACTTTCCAAATAGTTCTGATTGAGGCTAATTCTAAGTTTACCTATCCTAAATTTTGACACCTGTGAAACTGAGATCCATAGTGAATCTGAATATAAAAGCTCTCTGGTTTGATACAAAACTCACTGAACAGAGATTTATGTTTGCTTCTTCTATTGTTCTGCTAGAGTCAGTGTCTTTTGACCATCTGGTTTTGCTGCAAAGGTTTTCTTTTTCACCAGATCTTTTTCTGTGAATTTAAGATGTTTTTTATTGAATTTGGGTGGTTTTAATTCTAGGCAGTCTGTTGCATCAAACCCATCACATCAAGGCTTTTTAATTTAGTCAAAAAGTTAAATTTTAATTATTAATCTTGGTGCAGGAACTCAGATTTAGGCAGGTATGTTTTTAAGAGTATTGCTTTCTCTTGATGTTCTTTTCATAGTTCATAGTTTCATAGTTTCTAGGGGTGGAAGGGACCTGAGCAGATCATCTAGTCCGACCCCCTGCCATGGCAGGAAGAGCACTGGGGTCAAATGACCCCAGTAAGGTGGTCATCCAACCTCCTCTTAAAAACCCCCAGGGTGGGAGCCTGCACCACC
>NW_017729028.1:4984772-4996065 GCF_001723915.1 Gavialis gangeticus | reverse complement strand
GGGGCCCAAAGGGGGCCCAGCAGGGAGGTGGCAGTTCTGTTCCTTACTGAGGAAGACAGAGGCAAAGAAGTTTTTGACTCATAATCCTTTACAGATGAATCTAGTATGTTTATATGAGTATAGTATGCTCACTTAATTTTCTTTTTCTCACACAGTGAAGCCACCTGTCTATCTCAGATGTGAAATATGGCTGCCACACAACAGCAATAGCAAGCTGCACAACAAGAGAAGTAGAGGATTCTGTATTCAGTTAATGTCACAGGGGGATGCAGGCAGGGAAAATGTAACCTGGATAATGATATCTTGAGGATAGCTTGGGACAAGGATGACCAACCTGTGGCACATGTGCCACAAGTGGCAAGGGGAGCCACTGTGTGACTTGCTGCAGATTGGTGAGGGAACAGGAAACAGTGGCAGATAAGGAGCAAAAAGCAGAGCAACAGATTAGGCAGGGAGCATTGGGCAGGGGAAAATGATCACAGTGGTTCTCAGGGAGGGTGCAGAGCTTACTTTGTGGCATGCTTGTCAAAAAGGATGGCACCACTGGCTTGGAAGATACTTTGGCTTTTGTGAAAAGAGCCACAAGAGTTCAGAGGGATATTTTTATTTATCTTTTGTAATATCACCTTCCCTGGCATCTTTTGTAACATCACACAGTGCCCTGCAGAGAGACCTGTGAAGTTCCAAGAGTGGCACTTGCTGAGTCATATTACCTGCCATGGTGACAGAGAGTTCTGATATTCAGCTACTAACCAGACTGGTCTCATTAAGCATTGCAATGAATTCAAATCTTCTGAATACTCCTGAATTGTGGGGCTTCATGTTTAAACCAAGATTATAGAAACCATTTAGAAATATCTTGTTATGTACCTTAAATTAATCCAGAATCTCAGCTCTAAACTTTGGGTGCTTGAAAACCAGGGCCAAAATGTTATGGTTTGAACCTATTTTGGATTTTCAATTGGTTCCATGCACAGTTCTGGGAAATTTCTAACGAGGAAAAAACATGTTATTAAACCTGCACATGTATGATAATAAGCCCATGAAAATAAAAATCCTTCTGTGTGATTGGAGGAAAATCAATTGCTAACCCCTATGGAGTATCTGATTTTTCCAGCACAGCTGCACCCAAGCTGCTTTATTCATCCTCGTGTTGCTATTCTTTAATGCCATGATTGTAGTTAAAGTACACATGATTTATAATGGGAATGATTCCTAAACAATTACCTGTTTTTAATAATTTCATATATTTATTGTGTGTTGTGGAAATATTTTTATAATATGAAATTCAAACACAGCTCACTAGAGGTGGGGGAGGATGAAATCTTTTGCAGGCAGGTTTGAATATATGGTTCCATGGATCAGCTATTTGTTAATTTTATGCAGGCTGTCTCTAGTTTCTGCATCTCACAGTTTGGGCACAACAGGAGGTGACACTGTTAACTGTTACTCTTTTCACTTACTTTTTTCCCCCTAGCTGAACATAAACATATCATTACACAGTTACACTACACTATATTTAGAGTTGATTTTTAACTATCTATTAGATAAAAGCCTAGAGCTGAGCTGAAAATACCTGAAATGAATTGGAAGGAAGAATTGTACTGCCCACCAAATTTCAGGTGGGAGTAGGTTATCTTAACTTAGTGATGATTCTATCCATAGAATTTACTTATCTGATTTGCCAAGGTTAGAGAGGCTGGATGTCTAATGGACAGGGCACTAAGTGAGACCTTGAGTAAATGTGGGTTCAGGTCCCTGCTGTACCACAACCTCTCTGTATGACTTTGAGCTGGTCACTTACAGTGAAATCCACAAAGGGACTATATCCAACACTACTAAATGTGCTCAACATCTCTGGTCAGCTGTTGTCTAAACCTGAAGGCATCTAAAGTCCTCAGGCATCTAGGTTTCTGCCAGTGATGATGTGTACAATCATACAACTCCAGCTGGTGCTGAACAGTTTAGCATGGAAGTTCTGACAAGATCCTTAAAGGGCGCTGACCCAAGTCATATTTTGTTCTGCTGTCAGCCCCCTGAAGTGGTCTACAGCCATGTCCTAATGGAAGTGCATGACTGCAGATAATTTTAAAAGAGCCCAATTCCATGACAATCTGAGTCCTCATCAACAAAAGTCTGTTGGGCCTGGGCGATCGCTGTAACTCACACAACATGTCAGAATGGGGAGCATTGTATGTCTGTCCATGCCCAAAATGTGCGTTTGCTCATCTGGAAGTGATTCAAACTGGTAGGCTTTTTCAAAGTAGACCTACCAGATTAGGCTGCATATACAAGATAGCTGAGAATAAAGCATTTAGCCATTCATCGCTGTAACAGGAGGGCCTTCTCAAGGCCGATTTACTTTTGGCCCCCCCAGCTGTTTCTGGGACAACCATCTGCCTTCTCGCCTGCCATTCCTTGTTATTAATTAATTAACAATCTTAATTAGACAGGAGGCTACCCTTTTCTTGCCCTGATGCCAGGGAGCACTATCTGCAGGTCCATACCTCCCCTGCACCACAGCCCATGCCTCACAGATGGCATCCGGTGATGTTAATCTTGTCAGCCCCACACTGGGCCCCAGACTCCTCCAATCAGGACCCCTCCAAGATCCCTCCATTCCAGTGGCCTACCCCACCTTCATTCAGGCTATCTAGCTCTCTGAAACTATTTTTCCCTCTCAGGTGTGGTCCCCCCAGGACCTTTGGCCATACAGGCCCTGGCCTCACCTCCAATGCCAGTCAGAAGCCCCAGGCCCTCTTAGCTCTGGGCATCCTTCACAGTGGGCCCCTAGCCCTTTTGACCATCCTGGTCCTGGCCCCAGCATTGACCAGTCAAGGGTACTCTCTCTATGAGGTCTCTGAGTCTCTAGCCCCACTTTATCTCCTGGGGTCTGCTCTCTGGGCCCTATTAGTGGGTGACCCACCCAGTTGTGGGAACTGGAGTTAAGGCCTTTCACCATGGTGGTAACTGGCCTGGCATTTCCTGGGGGCTCCTGCACCACTGGGAGCCCCACCAGGCCACTCACTCCCAGCAGGGTGCAGTTTTAGGTCATACCCAGGACCAGGAGCCTCTGATCCATCCTCTACAGCTCCTCCCTTACCTCCAGGACAATATTAGCAGCCTTGCAACCAGGCAATGTTGCTGTCTGGCCTGCCAGCAGCAAAATGATCTGCTTATATAAGTAGCCGTGAATCTAAAATGGCTGCTGCAATCAAGCACCTGCTGGCTGTTTGGCTGGGCAGGAAAAGTGGCAGGCACAAACAGTGCCCTGCCACAATCCCCCACTATACCCAGTATCCCAGCTGGTAAGGAACTCACCTCAGAAAAGAGTCCTATTTTCACTCTACTGGATTTGGAGGAGGGATTTGAACCATCTCAGGAGAGTACCTTGACCACCAGACTGGATGGATCACTTTATGGGTATGTATACACCGCACAATATGCAATACCATCTTGGGTGCCAGGTACTGGAAGAGGGATTGTTGCATTGTTCTAGTAGTCTGCCTAGGCTCATTTACCCTGCTTCACAGTGCTTCAGGTCTGTCTGAGCTAGCTTGGATATTTCCTGTTAGAGATGTTCCACTAGTACAATTAATATGTATCAGGGCAGGGACTTTGGCTTGACTCTTCCCACATCACGTCTATATGCCCTACCCATTGTTATAATGATCTCTCTCCTTCTTGCAATTTTTCATCAGAAACAGCTAAACTTATTTGGGTATCCATTTCCAATTGGCTGAGATATAGTCTATGAAATTAAATAGTTCTCTATATTCTCTTTATTCGTATCCACTAATTATAATTCATTACGAAACATATCTATACTGGCAATAATTAAAATGTCAGCATTTATCAATCTGAAAATACCACAGATTTCCCCTAAGCTTTGAATATTGTATGCCTGGAATAACTGTTGGCCAGTGTAGATTCTTCAGTTGTTCCCACTTCGTTGCACTTCTCTCTCTTCACCTTCAGATGGTTTAATTCTTCTAGAATACATTATGTTTTGATGCTGTTCCCTTTCTCAAGGGGCATATGTTTTCTATGTAACACTTTATACCAGTTGATAAGTACAATATGCACCAAATTAATTTGATGTAATTTTACTGATGGAAATAGAGTTAACTAAGGATGAATCAAACCCCATATCTCTTAGTGTAGCAGAGCAACATGCAGCCAATACAGGAAGTACCCAGAGGTCATAGGAGTATGGTGTGGTAGTGACTGACGTATGCAGTATGGTCAAGTACAAGAGAATGCACAATGGAAAGAATACAAAGTATGAGTGGCCCCTCTGGTTATAAAATTATGAGGCAAAGGAAGGAAGGAGTATCAAAAAGAGCTTTCAAGAGCTCTTCATATGAAGCAGTAGTAGGGCACCACCTGCACAACTCTTTTTTTTTTTTTGCTATGTCAGTTACTTATTCAACATCACCCACCCACAACAGAATTATTGCCATCTCTTTCTCTCCCCTTTCAGACTGTGTAGACATCAGGAAAGCCAGAATAGGATGCAGAATTCAGCATTACAAAAGTTGCGAAAGATCCCTGCTGTAGACAACATATTGCAGGAGATGCGGCAACAGTATGATAATGCATAATTCATCATTCAGCAACGTAGCCATACTTCTCTCTGACAATAGTGCCAGCATGTAAAAAAAGAAGAAAAAAAGATAGCTAAAAAGTACAGAAAATTATGACTATACATAGACTTGTCATGCTGTGTAAATTGCTGAAACTTGTGCAATAGTGATTGCCTGTTTGATAATAGAATTCTGAAATAATATTGGGGTGGTGTGAAAAATCCGTGGCCAATTTAGTCATTCAAGCAAGGTTAGAAATCTCTTGGTTAAGGCTGCAGTGGGAGATAACTTGCCACAAGATGAACTGATTGGAACTCTGCTAAGTATATGCTTCAGTGACTTCTGGAACAGGCAAAAGCTGTTTATGAAATCATAAGGGAGCACAAGATGGGCAAAGCACTTACCTAAAGTCATGGATTTTGGAATTTAAGAGTGAAGTGTTCTCTTCTGCCACTTTTCAAAGGTAGCTCTGGGAATCTGCATTAAGCTTCTTAAAACCAGGCATTGTCTCATAGGACAGAAAGGTGAGTAGGATACTACTGCTGTAAGATTGTAAGGTGTAATCGCTCTCTGGCTGGCTGCAAAGTTCAGAAACTGTGAAAAATAGACAAAACCAGTATTTGTTAGCAGCCTTGGGCCATGGAAAAGATATTTCCATGGGCTTAGGTACAGAAAAATCTTCACATTAGCTTTGAGATGATAAATAAGAACTCGGGAGAAAACTAGTTGGAAGTGCAGCAGTGCCTTTTGTTAATATGAATAAGCACACTGCTCAGTCTGAGTCCACTCAGACTTCCATATAACTTCCTCTATTGATCCTGAAGGAATAGAAGGGAAACCTGTATCAGGAACTTAAGTGTATGTTGTCGCTCTGCTAATATCATGGTGCAAAGTTTATTCATGGGTGGGTCTGAGTTTCTAAACGAGATGTTCTAAATGAAATCTCAGTTCTTCAGGTGTGGAGTTTAAAGATTTGGTTACATGCTATCTCCACTCTTGGGCTTCGAAAAGTATATTTAGGCATAAACCTTGCACAGCTGAAATGGCATGACAGTAGTGCTACCCAAGCTATGTAGCTGTCATTTCATCTTTTCTTCTTTAGAGCAACTTTTTGCACCAAGATGGAGGAAAAACAAATGTAGGTAAACAAACTTCAGCTATTGGTATGGAGCAATGCATTAGAGTTGGGATAAGAGCTGAAGAAACATGAAGAAATATTCAGATTCCTCCTCCCCCCACTTGGTAGTTTAAAACAAATTTGCTTCAGGTATGTTCGGACAGCTTTCTGCAAATATGCTAGCAAGCCAGTGTATTCTCCCTTTTGCCATAGAGAAAAACTAGGCTCCTGAATAGGACAGAAAAAAGGCCTGTGTACCAATGAAGTGCTAGTGGGCATGTCTACACAAGATGCTACATCGCCGTAGTGACAAGGTACGGTGACATAGCTCGTGGCTATGGTGATATGGTGTTGGTGGGTACTAAGGATGATACCACTGCTACTGAGCAGTAGTAACGAGTAGCTTGTTGCTGCTGTGCAGTAGGGTTGAAAATGATTCACGCGCCGCCGGACTGCGCAGTTGCAGGGGGCACTGTGCAGTCAGGGGCACGTATAGACGTGGCCAGTGAGGCCTTTTTAATGGAATATAGATGGGCATGTGTCTTAAGCTGGCATTCTGTACAGGGTTGCTTGTTATGCATACAGAAAGTAATATTATCTACAAATCAGATAATAAAAAGATCTATAGCAAACTGCAGTTTGTAAATATTTTAAATGTACACTTTTATAAACTCAATACAAATCTTTTATTATTTGTGTTCTTTTTCTTCTCTCTTCTCCAATCTTCTGTTGTAACATTCATTTCTAAGTGACATTTTGCTCAGAAAAAAGTCAAATGTAAATTTAAAATCTGGGAGACCAAATTCACTTACCATTATAGAAAATAGTAATCAGCTTAGCTACCCAAAAATAACTCAGGCAGTTAGCATTCACCAGCTTGCATGCTCTATTGATACATTCAGTTTACAACTTCCACATCCATCTGCCAAACCCACCTGGGTTTCAGATGGGGCATTTGCTATCTCCATTAATGATGAGCTTCAGTTTATTCCCTATGCTTTTCCCACAGCACTTTGAAAAAGGAAAAGGAGAAGAAATGTTACAACGCACATTAGACCGTGGTGTGTTAGTTTGAATTATAAAATAAATGACATTCTGTATGAAGAACTGTGCCAGACAGTGTTTCCTCCTTCTTATGACACCCACAATGAGTCAGAAAAGACAGCATTTCATCCAGAGTCAGAAGCCAAAAATAAATAGACTCCTAGTAGGACAGAAACTGATTTGTTTTTATTAGGTGCCTGACAATGTTACTCCACATGGGATTAACACCAAACTTCAGTATCTGTATTGTAGAGCAGAATAAGGACTGCTGGATTTGGACATGTAACTGTCAGGAATGAAGGACAGCAGGCTCCACTGATGCACTGCAGGAAAGTTCTGCTGTGCATAGAAGAGGGTCCTCCCATCCCAAAAGCTATATGCTCTCCCCCTGCACCCCCAAGAGGTTTGCCTAAGGAATGGGTCTCCCCTTTTTCAGGAAGAGTAGTTAAGCATGCAGTGAGGCAGCATCAAATTCAGTAAGATTCAAATACATGCTAAAAGTTAAGTATTTGCCTAAGTATTTTCCTGAACCAGGGCTTGAATCTTCAATGATGCCAATATATGTTTCTATCCTACACTCTCCTTCCCCTGCTCCACTCTGTTTTTTACAGAACCCCAAGTTTGCTTCTTTTTTCCTCCACAGATTTGTGGATGAGGAAGATGGGATTCACTCCTTTCTCTTTTCTTCCTGTAAGCACCATACGTGCAGGTTTTTAGAGACTGTATATATGTATACATATGGTGCATCATCACATATAACACAGCACATATTTTTCTTCAGATAAAAAGAAACTGGAAGCTTTACTAATAGGCCTAGGGTTATATTATGCAGTTCAAGATTGAAGCAAAACAAATAGAATTTTATTGGAATATGCATTAATTTGCTATATCATGCATTCAATATAAAAAACACAACAAACTGAGCAACAATAATCAAAAGATGTTGTTTCTTTTTGTCTTGTTGTCAGTAGAATTAAATATACAACTATTTAAGATGCAGAAAACAAAACAAGCCTTCTTGAGTGCCTTGACAGTGCATCACTGAAAATTATTCCCACACCTGAGTTGATGTTTAACTGAGTTAACGTTTCCACACCTGAGTTTATGTTTCTAGGTAGAATTAAAAACAATCTGCATGTCTGTGAAATAGGAGCTATATTAAAAGGAGCAGCAGAATTGCAGAAGAAAATGAAAAGCTAATTAGTGCTATGATGTATATTGAAAAAGGAGACCGGGTTGTTAACACCTTTGGAATGAAGAGTTTAGAAGGAATTTGGTAGATTATGAGCCATGAAACCAAGTGACTCCCTCCTTGCTGCTTGAAAAGAAATGATGCTGCCACTCTCAGGCAATTAGTTTTTACCATCAGTGCCTTCAAACGTAGATGGAAAGCTGTAGTAGCTGTTACACTGCAACTGGTACATGCATATGAGCCGGTAGCTGTACAAGTGAGCTAATCTCCTTGACTTCAATGCTAGATGAAGCAGGGTTAAAGTTGAAGTAGTCTTCCTACATTTGTATAGCTACAAGCCCCTGCATAGTAACTGTTACTGTGTTACAGCTGCTGCATGGTCCAGAATAGCAGTTCTCCCTCCTCTCTTAATCCTACTCCAAGCGTATGTTTGTTCACAGCCAATATTTTCCAATAGTTAATGACACAATTACCACAGCAGAGCTGTGACCATTTTACGTGTTAATGCATCTGAGTTTATTATAGGCAGATATTTTCTTCCTATAGCTTAGGCTCCTTAGGCTTTTTTGGCTGTTAATAAGTAGGCAATATATAAGCACACATTCTGAGGATTTCTAGGCAGAGGAAGATCTGAACAGGTCAATTGTGCAGCACAGCCAAGCGAAGGCAGGGACAAATAGTTACTTGTTTGTCGCAGGCTTCATTTAGAACAGTTTAGGATGCCAGCAGTGTTCCACAATGGTTATCAAAAGTACAGGAATGTAAAAATTCCTCAGTAGGGCACTCCCATCTCAACTCTAGACTTTTTCATCTTCTATGGTGCCAGAGGTTGCAGTGGCAGCTCAGAAGAGGATCCATCTCAAATGTAGGCCTTGATGGGTAGGGGAGGAGGACAGCTGTAGGAGCCTTAGTACTGTAAGCAACGGCCAAGACAATTCTTCCACATCTCAAGGCAGTCAGAGATCCTTCAACAACCTCAAATGACTGCACAGTCATGGGCTAAAGAGATTTACAACAACTCTTGGGGATCTTGTTAAACTAATGTCTAAACATTATTACAGAGACCACATTTTAGCCTGTGCTCTGTTTGCATATCAATAGCTCTCTGTGCAATGAATCGCATTAAACACTTACTTTGGAATGAAGGGTGGGAAAAGCCTTACCACTGTTAATGGCTCCCCAAAACTGATACAGAGACTCTAAACAATGGTTCTTTTGAACGACAGCTAAGCAGTATCAACCTTGAATAGTGCCTGACTTCTGAAACATAGCTAATTTTCTAGCTGCATAAAGTATTATCAGTTGTATGCACATCCTTCTCCATGCACCTGCACAGGATGTGGGCATCGTCAAGGACAGGAAGGCTTTCTATTCCCTGAATATGCAGGTGTGTGGAATGACAAGTGTCAGCTTTAAATTTCCAGGATTATTTCATAATGCATATACACTCAGGCAGTCTGCCCTATGTCAACAATCTGGGACTGTTTCCTTGCTGACAGCATCATGATAAGTACAACATTATGTGGACAGACCTGATGGAAAATTGCCCTACAGTTTACACAAAAGTGTATAAAAACATATGTTCCATATTGTAGGCAACCAAATGTGTCCCTGAATTGTCCTTATATGGGGTGGTTAGTTTCATGATAAATTAATATATCATGCTTAAATGTGGTTGAGCAAGAAGTATTTTTTATTTCACTTATAGAAACATCAACTGAATAATGAAAGTCATGCAGTGATTGGTGGCTTGCAGTTTTCCAGGTGAGTTATTATATTGCTTATTACCCGGGGTTACAGATGTGCTTTTTTACATTACCTGAATAAGGTAAGGAACATGGAGTGGCTAGCTCAGGTTAAAAAGAAAAAGAAAGACAAACAAAAAACAAACAGAAACAATACAGCCAAAAATGCCAGCCAGCACAACAGTCTATACAAATCAATGACAAATTAGCAATTTTAAAAGACAATAAAAGAAAAAAAAGGATGCTTCCATATAATCCTGGTTCATGTCATTGTGAAAAAACTCACCTTTAGGATTTGGAGTTTTCTTATTATTTCTAGTTCCACAAAACTGAAATGTCATCTTCCATAAGAATTGCCTAGCCCCATGAATATGTGAGGACCCCAAAATATTTTTGTAAAAATGGTTTATATTGTAAAAGTATGCATTTCAATTATTTGGGAAATTATTTATTATATTTATATATTTTATATTTTTTCTAGTATATTTGTTAACGATGTAAATACCAGGAAAGGTGTCTTTAAAACCCAGGTAGGACCCCTGATCGATTTCTTAATAGAAGGACTCATTTAGTAGTCTGTTGTGACTGACAGATCTTCCTGCAGTGGCAGAGTTGGGTAGGCTCAGTCTAAGAAAGGTCCCTAAAAAAACGTAACAGGATTCAAGTGCTAAAGTTATCCTTCAGGCAGAAAAAGCTTCATTATTGAAGGGATAACACTGCAAAGTGCAGAGTTTTTCCTTAAAAATAGTTAATTTTGCTTCTGATACTGCCACACGTACCAGTGAAGGGTTTCTTCACAGAGGTTGGAGAAGAATATTGGAATCCACTCCTTTGTTATCCCATTATAACAGCACCCTGGGTGAGATAGCAGGCACACCAGTTTGGCTAGCGAGCTTATATTTGTAGAAAAGACTACCCTGAAAAATATCCTTAAATACTGGTGTCTAACCCAGTTTCTTATTTCATTATATAAATCATAGGATGAGGGTGAACACCAAGTTGGGGGATTCCAGAACTTCTTATCTAAGGGGTTGTCTCCCCATCTCTAGCTTTAGTTCCCTGGAGTGTCATTTCTTTTCCTATATGACTTGTAAATTGCCCTACCCTTTACTGCATTTTAGCAGTGGTCCTCTGAATAGTCTTCTCTCCTATGGACCCTTTCTTTAGGGAATGTGCTCTCACCTCATGCTTTATATAGTATCGTCTGCAGAATTGTTATGTCCTCACTAAAGAGTCTCATAAAACGATGCATTCTGGACCTGAATGGATCTCTGGCCCTGAGTGAACAAGATTACCGGTTACTGGTTATTTTCTCAATTTGGCTGCTGACATGAAGTTTCAGAAGACTATTGAGAGAAAGAGAGAAACCCATCACTATCAGGTTAAACTAACGACCCTTGGCTATACAGCCTACAGATGAATGCAAGCATAGATATTTTTCCAGTTTTCTACTGAGATTCTATGCACAACAATCTTCTATGTGTTTGCTAACTACAGAATATGTGTGAATAATTTAATGAAAGATTAGAATTACTTCCATTTTGCAATACTTACTGTGATCAACCTATGACATTCCACTGATTTTTTTTTTTTTTTTTTTTTTTTTTTT
>NW_017729028.1:4980950-4984762 GCF_001723915.1 Gavialis gangeticus | reverse complement strand
ATTTCCCCTGTTTTTTTTTTTTTTTTTTTTTTTGATTATTAAAGGTATTATCACAGACCATCCTTTGATTTCCTGGTATAGGATTTTGGTTGGCCCACTCCAATCTCTTTATGGATTGCCTGTGAAGACCATTAGGAATTTGTATGCAAGTCTGTATTCTTGGAAAGTATATTAGCAAATTGAGTTTCCTATAAGAAGCGGAAACCTACTACTTTGAGGAAAATATGGCAGTGGCTCTGAACAGATACAATTTGATCTCTATAATTTGTTTATTGCCTTTTGTCCAAATTACTGATCACTCCATCTCCTAACAGTGACTTAATAGGTTCTATATACTAGAGTTACAGTAGACAGTTCTTAGAGGGATGGTTTAACTGTCCAAGGAGCTTTGCCATATTTTATTGAATACCCATCTGTTTTCTTTTTGTTCTTCATGGTCTTAGGGTTATACTACCTTTATTTATATTTATATATACCACCATATTTATAATTTTATGTCATCCAGATTCCTCTAGATGCCAAACATGATATTTTCTCTTCATGGGAATAGGCACATAAATACAGTATTTTAGCCGTCAAAGTCTGCCTTCAGTATTATGGTAGACATTTCCAGAGAGATATACGCACTGCTTTATTGTCTCCTGTTTTATTGCCAGCCTTATCTGACTACGAAGGCAAGAAAATTAGCAAATATCTGGGCCCTTTTAGTTTGGCTTTTTATTGGAGAATAAAACAATTATGCAAACCATTTTTATCAGATAGTGATGTGCATGACACGCACCAGTTCCTTATAATCTCATCATTATATGAAGCCCCCACCTCTCCTTCCCACAAAATATTTTTTTTTCCCTGTTCAATATAAAACAATATAAATCTACAAAGAGAGCATATGAGGTACCACAAAAATAGATATCCTCTTCTATTAATATATGTTCAAGGTTGAGCAAGCTAATATATGCTCAAGGTTGTGCAAAGAAGAGATCAGCAACTGAATGAAGGCTGTCTGGTTTACACTTAAGCCAAAAAACACACCAGATGACATAAGTGGGGAGAGAAGCATTTTGAAGAATTTAAGAATACTTTTACCTCACCAACAATCTTAGTAAGCAACCACATTCTTGCTCAACTAAAGATTTTAGATGGTTTTCAAAGGTAGCTCTAAGTACAGGCTAGATTATGCCAAGACACAAATTGCCATGGTGATTGCTATTGATTAACATAAGACTTTCATTAACCAAAGGGTTGAGCACTTCCTATATTTCTAGCCCTCTTTGATAAAGATCAGGACTTATAATTAAACTAGAGTTTTAAAGGTGAGCACAGGAGCCCTAGGCATATACCAGGACCTGCCACTGAGTTAATTATGGGGGAAACCCAGAAAAAGCAATCCCTGCTCATCTCCAAAGTAAATTTCCACTGCTTCAGCTCGAGACCATTGCTCCTAGTTATGTCCCCTACAGCCATGGAGAAATGTCTATCCCCATTCCCTTTATAACCCTTTACAACCACATAGTTGAAGACTGTTATCAAATCCCCTCTCGATATTCTCTTCTCCAGACTAACTAATCTCATTCTTTCAGCTTTTCTTCATAAGTCATGTTTTCCAGGAATTGTTGCTACTCTCTGTTGAACTCTTTCCAATATGTCCACATCCTTCTTGAAGTGGGGGGCCCAAAACTGGACAGACTACTCCAGGTGAGGCTTCACCAGTAATGAATAAAGAAGAAGAATCACTTCCCTTGATTTGCAAGTGACCACAGTCTCAGCACATTTGTAGCCGAATAATTGTCTAATTTCTATTAAGAATCACAAAAAGGTGTGATTTAAGGAGAACCATGACACAGGCTTACAGATGCTTCAGGGTAATTTCTTCCAAACAAAAGAGCATGAAGGTTCAATGGAGGCTGGTATCATTGACCTGTAGAGACAGGAATCACTGAATAACTGAGGCAGTTGGGGATGTTGCCACAGTTAGAGGCTTGAGTGACAGACAAAATGCCCATGGATGTTTGGTTCCTCAGAGACAACTAGCAGGAGTGTACCTTGTGCCACCGCTAGATGTCCCCAGGGAATGCCCATGCCATGCATGCTTTGGTGTGTGGCAAGTTACCACGGGGGTGGTAGGGGAGGTTGGGGCCAGCACTGGGATGCCTCCTGGGGGCCTCCTGGGGCTGCAGCAGCAGTGATTCTACCACACAAAGCCTGGTGGCAGCTGCAGTGCAGCCCCCAGCGGCCTGGCTCTTCTTTTGAGCAGCGCACACTCTGTGTGTGTGTGCTGCTCTGCTTTTTTTCTCTGTGGTGAGAAAAACCCTCCATGTTGCTCCGTTGTAGCATGAAGAACAGCTGAACGTATGGTATATGGTGCCACAGACCTGTCTGTGGCACCACATACTGCATGGCTGTGCATGTCTGGATGCAGCCAATGGTGGCTTTCCTCATTGTTAAGCATAAAAAGGAGCTCATGGAAGGAAGAGTTAAGAAAGAATATTAAGAGTTTTCGCCTCTGTTGAGTTTTAGGTAATAGCTAGATTTCAAGGAGAAGATCTCAAAAGGTGGAACAGTATTTTTCTTGAACAGAAGGAGAAAGGTCTGAAGTAGAAAGCTAGTTCTGTGAGTCATCAACAGGCAGATGCCAGTTGAATTTATACTTGCAGATGAAATTATCTATAGATAAGGAGGGGTACTCCCACAGCAAGTTGAAGTGAGGTTGAGAAGCATCCTCTGAAGAACATACTGAAAAAGCTTTAAAAAAATAGGAAGAAAACTAGGACAAAGCATAGTAATAGAAGACAATGGAATACAAGAAGAGGATTGAGAGTCCGTCAAAGACAACTGTTGGGACAAGAAAGACGAGAA
Source organism: Gavialis gangeticus (assembly GCF_001723915.1). Taxonomy (NCBI): domain Eukaryota; kingdom Metazoa; phylum Chordata; order Crocodylia; family Gavialidae; genus Gavialis; species Gavialis gangeticus. The sequence continues at coordinate 4,981,906 of NW_017729028.1, read as the reverse complement.
TATTTGTGAGGTGAAAGAGCCCCCGGAGAGAGAGAAGTTAAGGACAAGAATAAGGGAGGTGATGACAGTAGATGTAAGAAGAATAGAAGCAGATGTGGTCACTGTACAAGAGAAGGAATAAGAGGACAGTAGAAAAAAACCTTTTGTGTTTGTGACTGTATAGAATGAGGAAAGACTTGTATTGAGAGAGAGATGGAAAGATCTGAGGAGGAAGAAGGTCATGTCATATGTGTCAGTTTTCTTTTGGGAAAAATCATTTAGATCCTATGTGAAGAGAGAAATATTTTTTTTCTTCCAAGACCCCATTATGCACAGCTTTGGGTAATGCATGTAGAATGGCAACAATAAAATAAAACACCTTACATATATTATGGAATCATGTCACTTGAAAACAGGGAGAAACAGCCACTGTTATGACTAGTTTCAAGTTTCACTAAAAGCTTGATTCAGCTGTGTTTGCAGGTGATCTAGCCACAGTTATTATTGTTTGGGTAAATGCTCAAGTAAAACGTAATAAAGTATAAAGCACGGGTCATTATTCATGGTTTCCAGGCACTGTATGTTCATATGGAAACACAAATGAAACGACCATGAGAATGGTTTTAGCATTCATGTTGATTCATACCAATTTAGATTTCTAATCTGTATATATAAATATTATTATTAAAGTGAAACATGTATCCATGTGAGTACAATACTGCTTTGTCTGATGTCAAATAATGTCCTGTACCAACAAATGACCAGTCAAAGTTGTGCACTCATCTTTTAACAGTCTTTTTTTTGGCACAGTCTCCTATTTTCTGAGTAGTGGATTGATATACTTGAGTTAAAGTGAAAGAAAACATGTAGTGTACAATACTGTGATCTACTGTATGGTTCTTTGAATACGGTGAAAGGGCCATATAGTAATGTCAGGTGGCACTGCAATGGAAAGTATTTAAGAACCAAGAGCTAAG
>NW_017729028.1:4962020-4975950 GCF_001723915.1 Gavialis gangeticus | reverse complement strand
AGCGGCCCCACCCGCCCCAGCTCTGGCCCTTTAAGGAAAAAAACAAAACAAAAAACCCTAGACTCACCAGTTCCTGCCTGTTGGGGGGTGACCCCACTGCCCCCAGCTACCCCATGTGGAGGGCTCTTCCATGAGCCTCCTGAAGCCCTGAGCCCACTGCAGGACCTGGTGAGTCTGAGGTTTTTCATTTTTTTTCTCTTAAAGGGCCAGAGCTGGAGCCGGCGGGGCAGCCATGGCAGGGCTGGCAGGGGGCGGTCCAGGAGCTCATAGCAGAGCCCCCCATGCAGCATGGGGCAGTGGGGATTGCCTCTGGCCTTGCAGCACCCAGTGAGTGGGGGCTTTTTTTTAAAGCACTGGGAGCTGGGGCTGGGCGGGGCAGCCACACAGGGGCTGAGGGGATGGGCAGGAGTTGGGGGGCTTGGGGAGCAGGCAGCGGATGGGGCCTGGCAGGGGGACCCCCATGGTCCCCTCTCCCCCCTGCCTTCTACTTATGAGCTCTGAGTTCAGCTCCAGCTCTCTGCTGCAGTGGGTAGGGACTGCCCGAATCATGGAAGCTCTATGAATTTTTTCCAAATCAATTTGGAGAGCTTTGAATTGATTCAGACCTTTCAATTGGTCACCTGATTCAATTCAGATTTGGAGTGTTTGCCACCAAATCGGGCCGAATCTCCTCCACATCAAATCAGCACCTGAAGCTTCGCATAGCCGTAGCTGGTATTAGGGCAATTCAAGCCATGCCCTGAGTCCTGAGTAGATCAGGATCCCCTTGAATTATATATATGTTTCAGGGTTTATTATACTGTGGTAAATGACTTCATGCTCTGTTTATTATGGTTCTTAGTGCTTATTTATTAATTTATTTATTTTGACCATTTCTTAACCATTCTTCTATTTAAAGTCTGATTACTTCAGTGGGGGGAAGTTTTCTGTAAGAGGTGTTTTTCTTGGTAGCGGTGCTTGAAAAAAAAGATGGAATTGTTCCCTTACTTATAAGTTATTAGAGAATTTCAAGAAACAGCTAGTGGCATTGTGCCTTGGTTTAATCCTCTTTCTTTTTCATAACTGATGTGAATATACTTTCCTATTTAAAATTTACAATGAAATTTTATCCAGGTTTCCTGTCCAAGGAAACCTGGATAAAATTTATCATATTCTGAAACTAGAAACTTGGATAGGACAGCGGTCATCCATTTGAACAAATTAAATGGTTCTTTCATTTTCTTGTTATATGAACATGCTTTTTGTTTTTACTCTTACTACCTGTGAACAATGTCTCTGCTCCTCAAAAGGGAAACATTTTATGATGAAGCATGAAAAGTTGCTTTCCGAGGTGCCAAAAACATATACAGTATAGTTTTTTCATCCTGTGTCTTCAGTTTAATTTATAGGATAGTTGTCTAGGAAAGGGGCCTGAAACTGAACCATTTCATAGGACTCCAAGAAGCTTCCCTGCTAATTCCTGAATGAGTTCACTATTTATAGCATTGTTATTACCACTTGAAGATACCACAGAGCAAATTCTTCAGGTAGTCACATACAATTTATTTCATATGTGGTCCTAGGTATGACTGGGGGACCTGACAATAACGTGGTGGAGCTATTTGTGGTGGGGTAGCTCCTATAAAATACCACATTGTTGCAACATGCAGAGTAAGGAAAATTACTCAAAACCTTAATCCCCACTGCCTTGTGGGTTCTCTTTGGTTGGAGAAAGGCTAAGGGGCATCACTCTGACAGAAATGCACACTTCCTGAGGCATTAGGCAGTCAGCTACAGCCTTAATCTGTTGCTTTGTGGTAGAAGTTACAACCATTGAGGCACAGAACATTTGGACACAATCTAGCCTTTGGACTCTTAATGATCTAAAGTGGGAAGGGTAGGTTTAGAGCAGCCTCCACTTCTCCCTAGTCTTGCTTAGGCATACAAATTGAAGGCCTTGGTGCATTGATCACAAGACTCCATAAGGGACATAAGGAACCTGAGACAGATACCAAGATGGCCAAGCAATCCTATTCATGGGTGGCCTGCTTACCTCTCCTGAGGAAGGCTGTAGGAAAGGTGGGTGAAAAAAATCATGCCCCAACCCAGTTTATCCTGGCCAAAATAAAATCAAGACTCTGACCCCTGGATTTGATTTGGACTCTGATTTATGGAAAACGGCACTACTAAACTATGCATTGGTTAGACTTGAAATTAGCATAGCTGCATTATCAGAAACTCGGCTCTCAGATACAGGTTCTATTCAAGAGAATGACTACACTAGATTCTGGCATTGGAAACCAGTAGGAGAATGGAGAGAACAGGGAGTAGGCTTTGCTAAGTTTAGAAAAAACTTACTGTCTTCCTGTGAAAGCCCCATTGCTGTGTCTAGTTGACTCATGATGGCCAGAGTTCACACACACAATGGCTTTATTTAGTATCTATGTGCCTACTATTCAAGCCAACAACAAAGATAAGAACATTTTTTATCAACAACTTGGAAAAGAGATTGAGAAAACTCACAGAAATGAGAACATTATAATACTCAGCAAATTCAATGCAAGAGTTGGATGTAGTTTTGAGAATTGACCTAGTATTCTGGGCAAACACGGAATTAGTAATATGAATGAAAATACCCAGTAAGTGTTAAAACTCTGTGCAAGTCAAAACCTATGTTTTACTAACACCTACTTTGCTGGGAAAATTACCATATTAACTTGAATACAAGAAAAGATTATTTTTTCCCACTTGGCATAGCATGGGGAAAAACTCCTTATCTTATCATCACAAATACATTGCCTATCATTAAACTTCTGCATATCGTTAAACTTCAGCAGTGGAAACCAACTATGAAGCTGATGAAATGGTGCCAACACTGAGCATGACTATAGAACATTGCCTACATTGGGAAAAATGCTAATGAGAACTTACTACAATAATTGGTTAGTGTAGCCTATCTAAGACATACAGTAGTGTGCATTAAGTGCATTCCCTCTTAATGCTGACTCTTTTTCAAGTCATGGTGAGTCACAAGATTGCATGGAGTTATCTCAGAATTCCTCTGTTAGCCCCTCTCTTAGCCTGGCATATATGATCAGTGTGGCCCTGCCCTTCCTGAGATGAAGCTAGACCATGTTGCCCTGTGCTTCATCTGCATACATTTTTTGAGCTTTCCAGAGGACTTTTGACAAGAACACCAGATTCCACTCATGAGTTGGGGTTAATTATCACATGAATCCTTGGGGGGGCGGGGATACACACACATAGTGAGTGGTGTTGAGATATTGGGTCACCATGGCTTGAAATGCTCTTGGCTCTGGTGGAGCCCAGTCCAATGAAATATGGTGTAAATCACAAGTCTTTGGCTTTGAACTAGTATCATACATCATTTGTACTATATACAAGTAGGTGGCAAAATGCTGCTCAAGTGTGTTTATGGAATATCTGTGCTAAAAGTTGCAGCAGTTTCAAAAAAAGGTAACATGAATCATCTCTGGAGAAACTAAGTGCATGGGTACTATATACAAATTGTTACAGCCATGTTTAATTTCAAGGTTATTGCTTTCAGATTTTCTCTGCACTTCCATGTGCTCAGGGAGAGCAGGGTCTGGCAGCAAGGAGAGAGAGAAGAGACTGCCAGGGGAAAAAGTTGAAGGTAAGTAGAAAGCAAAGGACTATATGATCCTCCACCCCCAAGATTTTTTTCCCTGATGTAGCAGTGGAAGGGGAACAAATTCAAGGCAAACCTCCATTAATTAGATTCTGTACCTAGAAAATTATAATACATTTATACATTTTCCATATATAGAATCTAATTATTGGTGGGGGTGGAATTCTTACAATCAGGTAATCTTCTATTTGAGTAAATCTGGTACAAGAAAGACATTGTGGAAACATCTATGATTAGGGCACTGTCACCAGTTAGATCTAGTACTGACCAGGTGTAACCACCTGAAAGAAATCCTGAACATGAGGTCTATTACTGTGCTGACTTTGACACTGACCATACCTCAGTCTGCTGCAAAGTCAGAATCAATGCCAAAAAGATCCATCATAAACAAAACCACTAGCTGTCTTCAGATTGATATCAGCTAGACTAAAGGCATAGAAAGATGCAGACTATTTAAAAAAGAAGTTGTGAAAGCGAGTTTACCTAACAACTCAGCCATGATGCTTCACAGTTTCATAGTTATTAGGGTCAGAAGGGACCTATTAGATCATTGAGTTCAACCCCCTGCCCTGGGCAGAAAAGAGTGCTGGGGTCAAATGATCCCAGCCAGGTATCTATCTAATCTCCTTTTGAATATTTCCAAGAAAGGGGACAACACCACCTCCCTTGCAAGCCTGTTCCATATTTTGGCGACCCCCCACTGTAAAGAACTTTTTTCCTGATATCCAGCTTGAATTTGCTCTCTTTTAACTTGTGTCCATTATTTCTAGTTACCCTGACTGTCGCCCTGGTAAATATCGTATCCCCCACTTCCAGCTGACACCCCCGATGAGTTTGTAGGCAGCCACAAGATCACCTCTCAGCCTCCTCTTGTGGAGGCTAAAGAGGTTCAGGTCTCCCAATCAGTCCACATAGGGTTTTTTCTATAGGCCTTTAACCAGACCAGTGGCCCTCCTCTGAACCCTTTCCAGGTTAGCAGCCAGAGGTGCAGGGCCCCAGAAGCCAGACTCCCCCTACACATATCTCTTTGACAGCTGGCTGGCTTTGAGGCCTGGCCAGGCCCAACACCCAGGCCTGCAGTAGTTCTTTTCACCTCCTCCTGTACCCTAAGAGACACACACACAGCTGGCAGGCTTCGTGGCCTGGTAGGGCCTAGCACCCAGGCCTGCAGTAGATTTCACCCCCCGCCCCCCAAGCAGACACAGTTGCACAAGCATCCACATCAGTCATGAGTTTTGTCTGTTATCAGTCAGAGGTGCAGGGCCCCAGAAGACACTCCCCCTGCACCTATCATGGGAAAGCTTAAAAATTAAGATGCACAATGCTGCTGTAACAGCATTTGGCAAAAATGCAATGAAAACGTAAGGTGTTGGAAGAGCACTCTGAAAACCTTCTACCACTGGTTAAGAACAACAGAACAGCATTAACTATCTACAAGAAAGCTCTGAACACCATAACCTTTACAAATTGGAGAAAAGTTCTAAGACAAATGCAAAAGGAAGCTAGGAGGTGCACCTAAGATTTTTGGCTGAAACTCTGGGATGATATTCAGAAACTGACATAGGTGATAGCCATGGAATGTACAAAGGTATCAAAAGCTACATAGGCTGTAAGACTCTAGGTGAAAGAATCTATCCTGAAGTCCATGTGGTTTTTGCTCAGGAGACTCCACCATTGATATGATATTTTTGATCAAGAAACTGCAAGAGAAATATATATAGAGAGAAATAACACTGTACATAGCCTTCATTGATCTGACAAAGGCCTTCAATACAGTCAACAGACAGGGACTTTTTACTGTTCTGAAGAAACTGGGTTATCCCCCCTGAGTTGTTGAAAATCATTCACTCATTACATCAAAATATGAAGGCAATTGTACTGTATTAAAACAAGGACTCAAATGCCTTTTATATCAACAATGGGCTGTGTCTTAGCCCTGGAGCTCTTCAATTTCTACTTTTCATTACTGCTTTTTGATGCATTCAAGGACAGCAATGATGATGACATTTATCTTTGAACCAGACTAGATGGAGGCTTGTTCAACATCACAGGATTTAGAATGAAAACCATAGTGAAAGCTGGTTCTGAGAGATTTCCTGGTTGCGGATGTTGCAGTCTTGGTTTCCCACAGTGAATCTTTCTTACAAAATCTCTTAGGCAGATTTTCTAAGTCATGCAAAAGCTTTGGTTTGACAATGAGTCTCAAGAAGACTGTGATTATGTACCAAGGGCTGGAAAAAAGACTACTCGACATCACGCTGGAGGGAAAATCTGTTGGCATCATCAACAGCTTTTGTTACTTGGGTTCCATGATCAGCAGCATCTTCACCTCCATACTCAACTGACTAATAGAATCATAAAAGCAGCTAAGGATTTCAGGCTATTACAGAAGCATGCATGGAATAATAGTAAACTATCAACTGAGGTGAAGATGCAAATCTATGAGACTTGTGTGCTGTCTTTTTTGCTTTATGGTTCAGAAGTGTGAACTACATATGCTAAGCACATCAAGAGATTGAACAGTTTCCACATAAGATGCCTGTGTAAGATATTAAAAATAAAGTGGGAAGATAAAATACCAAATGCAGAGGTGATAGAGCATGCAGGACTGACACACTTAGAAACCACTATCATGAGGAGGTTGCAATGCCCAGCCATGTCTGAAGAATGGGAGGAATGTATCCCCAACAATATTTTGTACAGTGAGATTGGAGATGGCTCTAAAAAGTGGGGTCACCTTTTATGGTAGTACCACAATGTGTGTAAAAATAATATGAAATCTTTCAACATCCATATGGAAAGCTGGAAGGAACACATAGAATCCTATCTGATCTGGAGGGAACAGCTGGCATGGGGTATAGCACAATGTGTAGCCGCTTTGATCCAGAAGATGGAAGCAAAGTGAGAAAGAAGAAATAGCATGCTTTAAATTTGGACTCCAACTGAGACAACACATGGATCAGATCTATGAAACTTGTAATAAGCTGTGTCTCTCTTGAATTGGGCTTGTGAGCCACAAATGGATTCATCAGGCACTGGACTAGAACTCTTACATGTACACCATGATCATTTCTTTGGCAATCCCTAGCAGTCAAAGGTGATTGTCTTCCATGATTGTCTTATCTTTGTGTCCAAACATGGCTGATGAGGTCTATCCAGGACTGACAGACTCTACTGACGTTCAGACATGTGTTTTTGCATGGGGTAGGTAGTGATGGATTCTTGATTTGGTCTGCAACAGGCTGTTTCTGCTGATCCTGCTTTTTTAGCATCTGTTGTTGTTAGGTTTCAAAGTACTGAGATTCCTGCAGCAGACCCTTACTTCATTTGAGGCACTCCTGGGCAATAGTCTTCCATGAGTTGACGTTGATATTGCATTTTTTAAGTTGGCTTTGAAGATGTCCCTGAAGCACTTCCTTTACCCTCCTCTTGAGCGCATGCCTTGGCTGAGCTGGGAGAATAAAACTTGCTTCAGGAGTCTGCAGTCAGACACCTGGATGACATGGCCAGGCCAATGAAGTTGATGTTGGATGCTCATTGTCTCAATACCCATGGTGTTTGCTTTCAGGATGACACTAATGTTGGTGTTTTCCCACTGGATTAAGAGGATCTTCCACAGGCAGTGCTGATGGTACTTCTACAAAAACTTTAGATGTCTCCTGTATGTTGTTCATGTCTCAGCTCTGTACAACAAGGTGGGGATCATGACTGCTTGATAAACCATGAGCTTGGTTTTGGATCTAATGTCATGATCTTCAAACATCCATTTTTTCAGGTATCTAAAGTCAGCACCTGCACAGTTGAGATGATGTTGGATTTCTGCATTAATGTCAGTCTTCTGCGAGAGATGGCTTCTGAGGTACAGAAAATGCTCAATGTTCTCCAGATTCTCACCACAGATCTGGATTACCAGAGCTGCAAACTGTTCATTAGGAGCTTGTTGGTGTAGGACCTTAGTCTTCTGAATGTTAAGTGTCAGTCCCATTTTCTTGAATGCCTCGGTGAAGATGTTGATGATTGCCTGAAGATCTGCTTCTGAGTAAGCACAGATTACAGCATCATTAGCGTCCAGGAGCAAAATGAGTGAGGTCCGGGTGGTCTTGGTTTTGTCTCCAAATCAACTGAAGTTAAACAGCTTACCATCCATTTGGTAGTTTAGCTCCACTTTGGCTGGAAGCTTGTTGGTGGTCAGATGTAGCATCGTGGCAAGGAATATTGAGAAGAGTATTGGAGTGATGACACAGCCTTGCTTAACTCCCATTTTAACCTCAAAGGGATCTGTGATAAATCCATTGCTGAGAACCACTGCTCACATACCATCATGGAGCAGGAAAAGAATAGTGACAGATTTTGGTGGGCATCCATACTTCAGAAGGAATATCCACAGTGCTTCTTGGTTGACAGAGTCAAAGTCATTCATGGTGTCAAAGGAGGCCATGCAGGTTTATGTTGTTCCTGGCATTTTTCCTGCAGCCAGCAAGCTGTAAAGAACATGTCAGTTGTTCCCCTTGATGCCCTAAACCCACAATGAGATGCCATGGAGAGCTTTTCAGCAAGTGGAAGGAGATGGTTCAGGATGGTTCTCACAATGACCTTCTTTGTGGTGGACAGCAAGGAGATCCTTCTGTAGTTTCCACAGTCAGATTTGTCTTCTTTCTTGAAGACAGTCACAATCATAATTTCCCTGAGGTTGTTTAGGATTTCCTCATCATTCCAGATTTTTAAGATGAGGGCATGAAGTGGTGATGTGAACTCCTCTCCCCCCGTTTGAAGATTTCCATAGAGATTCTATCTGCTTCAGGTGCCTTGTCACTATTCATCTGCTTGATGGCTTTCCTTACCTCATTAAGGTTTGGAGGGATTCTGAGATCATCTTTGACTGGGTGTTGTGGGATGAAGTTGAGAACACGCTCATCAACAAAAGTCTCAATTGAGAAGGTCTTCAAAATGTGTCTTCTAATGGGTATTGATGGCTCCCCTTTCCTTGATCAGGTCTCCTCCATCCTTAGGTCTAAAACAGGTTGACCCCTGAGTACTCGGGCCATAAATGTGCTTGGTGGCTCTGAAGAAACCACACGGATCATGGATGTCAGGAGGGTTTTGAATTTCCATTGCCTTGTCTTCCCACCATTAGTTCTTCATGTTGCGGGTCCTCCTTTGGACCTCTGCCTTGGCTTGTTAGATCGACAGTTTCCTATTATTTGATTTGATTTGATTTCAAAGTAAATTGACAGCACATGTCAACAACTTCTGTGCAATGCCCATGAATGCTGCCCTGAAGGACACACTATGTACCACATCTCAGAATTGAGGCAATGTTACCATCTAACAGCAACCCTGAGTAGATGCCCAGTGATGCTTTTAGTCTCTCTGTCTCGAGTAAGGGTATTAGCAAGCTGCTGAGGTTGGTTTGAGGTGGTTACATTGCCTAATATTTTGGATTTGAGACATATAGAGATCAAGAGAGTGGGATGTGCCAGTTAATGACACACTGATATTAACACTGAAAAAGGAGGTTAGGGGCTAGGTTCCATTTCAGTGTAAATGCGAAAATTGTGCTTACCCAGCTAAACAAATGGCCCCACTAAACACATGTAAAAAATCCACCAGACATTTAAAGTAATTCTGTTTTGCCTGAGGACAAAATACAGTTGCAAACTGCACATAAGTGACTAAAATTGAAACATACATGGCTGGGTAAGTGCTATTTGGGAGTGGAATGTGAAATAGGATCTACTTGTAGATGTACCAGGTAGTTTTTAGTAACTAACATCTCTGAACAACAGTGACCATGATTTTGTAGCCACTTCTTAAAATCGTTCTTTCCAGAGTGACCCACTCAGCTGCTGAGGTTAAGCTATAATGTATAGCCTAATCCTTGCATTTTTCATTCTGAGTGTTTTAGGTGAGTGGGTATTAAACTATTGACAAAGGAATAACATCGGTGGAATTTTGGATGTACTAAAGATATATAAGAGGACAGTGTCATTCTGGGGGGAGGGGGTTAGATATATTTTATTCTATCTATTTGGCTAAGCCTGAGGTATGGCCAAGGTTTAAGGTTTTTTCTGACATCATGCAGTAAGAATGATAAGAGAGGTATCCACTGCTGATAAGAAACATACCCATACTACTTGCATCCCTTCCATCTCATGACTCAAGGCTAATAAAAGTTTTAATCTTGTCATATGACCACAGTCACTGGTTCAGTGTCTACTATTATGGCTAATATTCACTGAAATCAATATTCTCTTAATTTTCCACCCGGTTACTGACTCCTGTTGAGAAATGGACCAATACTGTTCAATGAGTCTTCATGGGGCTTCCATTTAATTCTAGAAGCATAGGAATATCCACACTGGCTCAAACATGCAGTACATATTCTTCACCAATGGTCAGCACCAGTTTTTTCTGAAGAAAGGACAAACAATCCCATGGTAGGCTGTATAAAATTAGTTCCCTTATCTTAATCTCAATCAGAAATTTGTTTAACCCCTGAAACATTTAGTTTTATATGCCTTCCAATACTATTTTTAGGTATTCATTATTATAATGCCTGTATAATTCTTGATAGTCATATAAATACCCAGTTCCTCATTGAACATTATAAATCTCTTGGCATCAATGATATCCCATGTCAATGAGTTCCACTGTTTAATTGCACTTTTTAAGTATGCATTGTCTGGGAAAATGTTTCCTTTTGTCAGTTCTCAGTTAATTTTTTTTATTATTATTATGAAAAAAGATGAGTGGCGACTCCTGAACTAACTTCTCTGGAACATTCATTATTTCATATACTTTTAGAAAGCCCTCCTCTTTTTTATGGCAAAAAACCCAGCCTTTTTGCTATGTACATTTTTACTTTTCTATTCATTTAATAATTCCTGTCACTCTTCTTTGAATTTACTCTATTTCTGTAGTACAGGGAGTCATCAGACTCACAACACAATCGGTTCCTGAAAACGGTGTCTTAAGTCGAAATGTTGTAACTCAGAACTGATTTTCCCATAGGAAACAATGTTATAAATGGGGGATTGGTTCCTGAACCAAGGCCTGATACCCGATTTTCACCAAAAATAACCCAGACTTTTGTACTCAATCAATTATAGATGAGTAATATAGTTATATTAATACATTTATACTGTAAATAACAATCATACTGATTTGGAAGGACTTCTTTGAGGAGACTTTGCTGGATGTTTTGAAGGGCTCTTGGTTGGACTTTTAGAAGGGTTTTTGGCTAGATTATTTGAAGGAGCCTTGGCTGTACGTTTTTCTGGAGTCTTGTCTGCCTTCTTAAAGAAAGTGTCCAAGGAAGTTTGGACGGATGTTCTCCAGGGAGATGGGTGACACAGCGACTTATTCGCTGGCATGGCGTCACTGATGTCAGTGTGTCAATTTAGTGTCAAAACTGAAACAGTGTGTCAATTTAGAAACATAAGTGCGAAACATTGTAACTTGAAACGCTGTAAGTCGAGGACAGCCTGTATCCTTTTTCGATCTGGGATGGCCATTATAGCACATAGTTTTCTAGGAAAAGACAGAATTGCTGTACATGGTGACTATATTTTCACCATATTCTTCTCTATCTTAATCCTTAGGAATCCTAACATCTTGTTGGCTTTTTTTTTTAACAACAACAACACATAGAGGCCAACCTTTGATGTTCAGATCCCTTTCCTGAATTGACCCTTGTAAGTTACACAGTTATTCATTTCTTCCTTCATTTGCATTACTTTTCCAGCTGGTTAATAAATACATTAAACACCAGACCTCAGATAGAACATTTAAGAATCCCACTCCTAACCTTTTGCCATTTCTATTCTTTTTCTGCCTCTTATCCTTTAATTCATGGCAATACTTTGCCTCCACCTCATGCCTACTTAACTACTGCTATGGCTTCTGAAGCCCATCAAATCAGTTGCCATATACTGAAGGGGAAATGATTCATTTAAAGTTCCTGGTTCCAGATTCTTTCCAGTGATCTAGCCCATTTATAACAACACATAGCATTTATAACAATACTTTGGGTTGGAAAAATGGTTAATCTTCCTAGCTCTGGATCCCATACCAGCTGTTTGGTCCCTCACATGAACAGGACTGACACAGGCAGAAACATACAAATTCATGCTCACTTATGCACCACTGCATGGGCATTGCACCTCAAGCCCCGTGTTTATTTTTAAGCACATTTTGGGAAATATTTTGGGAACAAAAGTAAACAAGCATTTTCAATTTTAAAAGTACTTTGTAGTGTTTAAAATGTAAAATGCTATCTAGGAATTAGAGAGAATCTCAAATGTCGCAGCAGGTTTGGAAATAAGGATTCCCCAATCCACTCTGCAAGCTTATTCCATAAAAGTAAAATGTAAATTTCCATAAATTAAAGTGCATTCCATTCTTTCCATGAGTTTTTCTTATACAGCAGTTTAAATTTAGCACTACAATTTCTACCTATAAACCCTAGGAAATGACATAGCTGATAGCTAAAAGAGTAGTTAGACTAAAGGCCGTTCTGGGCAAGGTCTGTTTATTCATACAGAGATTAGCACAATAAGAGTTTGGCTGGGGCCCCTAGATGTTACAATTATATTAAATAATAATAATTGTAATAATAATAGTAATAGCATAACAAGGTATTACATTGCAAATGAACAAAAAAGAAGTAGACCTCTGGCAGGAATGATTATTTTTTAATGGAACCAGTTTCTTACATAAAACAGTATAAACAATATTTCTTCAAGTGCAAACATTTCCCCGTGAAGAAGAAATATTCCTCCCCTCCATTTTCTACTATTTTTCAGAACCACTATCTTTTAATAAAGTACTTAAATAACCCTGGGAACTAAAACACATTTTCTTTTCTTTTTTTTAGCTGTTTGATTTGTTTGGAAAGTTATTAAAATAAAAGCTTTAAAGGACAACATGAAAACCAGGAATGAATTGAAAAAGTATCTGTTATCTAAAAAGGCATTTCTGCCTCTTTAGTTAAAACTACCCATATAAAACCTGTATTAATTTTAAATTATTAATTTGAGAGAGAAATATAATAAAATGTGTTGCTAATGCTTTGTTATCCTTATGACTTCAACTACAGCTCAAAAAATGCAATTAATTCTATAACGTACACTCTGTGGTGGATGTCATTCAAGCTGCAGCAGCTTATTGGGTAGTTAAAAGGATAAAATCAAGTAGTCATTCTACTAATCCCTTTACAAGGAAACAGCTTTCTGCATAAAAAGTGGAACTTATGTGGTCATTAGCAGATGCTACATCAAGCAACCAAAAATATACACATTTAAATTCTTAAGCACAATCTATGAACACTACACAGATGGTTTCCAAGAAACTGTACCTAAATTGATTACGATAAAAATGATCTGCTGCAATTGTTTCTGTCAAAAGGGAGAACAGAATTTGTCCCAATGTGTCGCTCTGCCCACTCATGCAGAGAACCCAGCTGCTGGGACAGATGTTGCTCTAAGCACTTTATTTTAGGGTCATTAAAATGGTTACAGGGGTTAGTCATTCATTGTTTTATAAATTGTGCTTACTAGCTGAGCTCAATAGACACTAGAAAACTTCTTTGTAGTTGATCAGGAAAAAAAGTTGCATGTCAAATTGCATCTACTTAATGTGGATTGTTAAAAAAAGAGTAGCAAATGGTGATGCACAGTCACAGGAAAGGATGAAAAAACAATCATTCCCCTCAGAAAAAGCACCTATACTTAGACCTATTAATAATATTTGTGCCTCTACCTTTATCTACTTTGACTATGAATAGAAAACCTGCCTAAAGGCCTTCTTGTATTTGTTTTTTATTCCATGTACCATTACAGAATTAGGCTTTTATATATAACGCATTCCAGCACAGTCTTTCCTACAAAGAATTAAGAGCAGAAGTTGCCAGACAGCAAAGGTTTAAGATCGATTGATTTGATCAGCACGGAATGGTTCCAGTCTACCTTCCTGCTGCCTTTGCAAATGTTGTTCTTTGGCAGCTTGAGTGAACTCAAGCTTTCCTTAGAAATATTTGGCTAAACCTTTTCTTTGCTGGCAAGTTGGGTGGTTTTCCATGGCTCATCTAATTAAGGACTGACTTTGCCATGTTCATGCGGTATGTTTCAATGAGAAGCAGAACTGTAAAAGGATGAATCCCAATGATAAATAGCAAGACTGGCAGGCATCTCCTTCTCCAGTCATTTTGATGGCATTTATAGTCTGTGCTGCCAAAGACAGGGAATTATATATATATATATATATATATATATATATATAATT
>NW_017729028.1:4958851-4961948 GCF_001723915.1 Gavialis gangeticus | reverse complement strand
TATATATATATATATATATATATATATATCCTAATTTATATAATACCTGTTATCACATCAACAATTCTTTTTAAATTAAAAAAAAAATGTGGTCACTTCATTTTGGAGTAGATATCCTGATTTGGCAGAGCAGTTATCTAGGTGATCGATGTGCAGTTTTCAGGCTTTTCAACTTTTTTTTTTTTGCTTTTAAGATCAAATTCACCCTTGTGTAGAAAAACCCAGCGCAAGACTTTGCTTAAACCTTATTCACATCTTCAAGATGAGACTATAACCTTATGTTGGCTCTTTGCACCTTTGCAAAAAGATGAATTTCACTCCACTAATTTTATTTGGGTGAATTTGGAGCAACCATGCCTGGTTCCCCAGCATTCAGTAGAAGGACACCTAAATTAGCTTATTTTGAATGTGGCAAAAATTAAAATAAAAAGAAATCAAGGGAAAATTAAGCAGAAAAATGAGTAATAGCTTCTTTTAAAAGGCAGGGGGTTGAAGTCACTTTCAAAGTTTTTCTAAGCTCCAAGTAATTACAAAGTCCTCAGGTATTTCCTACAACTCAGATAGGCACAAGAACCAGCCAAAAGAGAGATCCTTCCAGAAGAGATAATTCCTGAAAATATATTGCTTATAAGCAGTCACAGTTTCAACCATATCAGTAAGGAGTTCAAACAAACCACAAAGCATACAAGGAAATTTTAGTCCAAAATAGTCTGGTTTTACCTGGATTTAGATACTGGATCTGCAAATTCTTTCAGTATGATATAAAGCTGTTTGGCATGGATATGTGAGGACCCCAAAAGAATCCTTGAATGGTAAACAACATCTGTACTTGGCGTTTAAAGTTTTTATATATAAAATATATTTGTTCATTACAACCTTACGAAGAAGAGACTTTACTATTATGGGCAGGAAAGCATTAGATTCTTGATTTTGGCAGCTATTTTCACTATAAAATATTATTTAAAAACTGAGAAGCCACATGGTTCATTGCATAGGGGACTAGGCTAGGAATCAGGTGACCTGGGTTTTGTCTTCAGCCCTACCCGTGGCTTCCTCTGCTATTCTCAGTAAGCCACTGTACCTTTCTCTGTTATTTCCCTATTGCCCTTGGATATGTACAGACATTAGACTTAGATGGACTTAACTAGGGTTAGGTTGATCTAAGTTCTGAACTGTACAAATGTTCAGGGAGTTTAGATAGGGCAAAACATGGTTGGCCCAATTTAAATGAATTCACCAAAGGAGGTGCACTATGTAGATCAAGCTAGCCCATGCCTGATCTAACTGAACATTTGAAGTGCAGCCCCAGTGCTGGGAAAGCCAAGCCTCTTGCCCTGGCTCCAAGGCTAGACTTTTCCTACCCCCTCCCCTCCCCAACTGGGCTATTTTTAGCCTTCCAACCCTGCTGTGGACTAGCTATCTCCCCCATCCCACCAAAACCCCTCAGACCCAACAATTCCCTCCTCATCCTGCTTGCCCTTCCACCCCACCACCTTACTTAGATAGGGACCAGATCTATGATCATGCAGCTAAACACAAGCTGTGTGATCATAGATCATGTCCCATGAATGTATGAACACATGAAAATGTCCTTTGTCTATCCACCCTATTTATATTATAAGCTTTTCAGGATAAAGGCTCTTCTCACTCTGTTTCTATACAATATGATCTATAAAGGGCCTCCGAACTCAGGTGGGACTTTCAGGAACCTCTGTAATATAAGAAAATAAAGGAGTCCTTCAATGAGGTACTGCTATGCTAGGGTCTGGATATGACTTTTAGCAGACACATTTAAGTGTATAATAGCAGAAGCTCTGCCACCTTTTCACTTGCAGAACAAATATATTTTTTAGCATCTGTGGTTCATACATTGTTCACAGAAGAACACAGAGAGACACATCCTGGTGATAAGCATGCTCAAGAACTTAAAAGAATTTTTGATATTTTGCACACCAGGCAAGACAACATAAGGCTGTTCACAGCCTCATGTGTCACTCTAAATTCCATTATACTTACATTAGGTTCTGCTTGTTCTTCTTGCAAATGCACTGACAGATTTTTGCAGCCCCATGCAATGGCTTTTTTTAGCATATGAAAGGTTTGTAGTTTATTTTAGCCTTGGAGATGCTTAAGAAATTATTAAAGCAAATCAAAATATGCTGCTTGCATGTGCTGTGAACTATACTGAGTAACCAAATCCCTTTCTCATAGACAGCTGAACAGAAATTGCAAAGTCAGTTATTTAAATTGATGATGTTGGGGTAGCAAAGGTGGTTGATGACTTGATATGCATTCAGTGGAAGCTGAAGCTATGCAATTTAGGAAAGCAGATATCAACATACCTGTCTTGAATTCAAGCTCATTCTATTCTGGCTTTGTTTTATTTGTATTAAAATACCAGCCACAATTCTCCACAGAGATGCAATCCTTATTGTATTAAGTGCTGTATATACCCACGCTATGAAAAAATGGGTCTATTGGTCTGATATCAGATCAGTAACGTTATGACAAAAATTGTCTGTATCAGATATCAGCCCTATGGGGCTGATAAATTGGCCAATACATGCCCGTGCTGCACACAGCCACAGTGCAGCACAGAGCAGAGGCAGCAGCGTGGAGAGCTGCCTCCAGCTGACAAGTTGGAAGGGGAGGGAAGGGGCATGGAGGGGGAGATCAACGACCCTGCAGTGAGGGAGGGGGCAGGGACAGGCACTGCCCAGCCAGCAAGAGGGCACAGCAAGGCAGCAAGAGGGCACAGCAGCCCCCGTGGCTCTCCAGGGACCTAGCAGACCTCCTAAGGCTAAAAAGAAAAGCCTACAAAGGATGGAGGACGGGATTCACCTCCAAGGAGGATTATTCTGCACTGGTCCAGTCCTGCAGGGAGCAAACCAGGAAAGCCAAGGCTACAACTGAACTCCAACTAGCTTTGAGCATCAAGGACAATAAAAAGTCCTTTTTCAGATATATGGGGAGGCGGAGGAAAAGCAAGGGCAACATTGGACCCCTGCTGAACCCAGATGGGGCAACTGACAACTGTTGCCCAGGAAGAAGCCAGCTGATTAAATGGGTACTTTGTGTCGGTCTTTCATCAGTCCCA
>NW_017729028.1:4956647-4957393 GCF_001723915.1 Gavialis gangeticus | reverse complement strand
GATCTTCCGAGGTCCCTTCCAGCCTTAATGTCTATGAAATATATGAAATACATGGGACAGAGGAGTGGAGCTATGGCAAAATTTGGGGTGGCTACAGCTTCCCCCCAGTGCTGCTGGAGCCCATGCTGAGCCAGCTCCCAACAAGAAAAGCCCCGTGCAGCACCAGCTCCACCCTGTAGCTGCAGCCCACCACACACTGCACAGATCAAGGGGCACATGCTCCCCCCCCCAGGTTGCAAGCAGTGGTGGGAGCTGCCCCCATCCCATGAGCCATGCCTCCATCCCATGCCCTCTCCCCCTGCCCCGCCTGGGCAGCACCTGCCCTTGTCCCCTCCCTTACCATGGGGGGTGTTGATCTGCCACCCCCAGACCTGATCCTTCACCCCTCCCTTTCTACCACACTGGACTTACCAGCTGATGGCAGCTGTATCAGATACTGGATCAGTATCAGCCAAAATGCCTCCTTAAATATCAGCTAGGGTATCGTCCCCTTATCGGTGCACCCCTACTTAATATGTAACAGATAATTATGATACGTTTCATTGCCTATAGCATGTACTTTAGCTCAAAAGAAAAGTTTCTCACAGCATTTATCCAGCCAGCACACTAGTCTCATTCAAGGGCTCTGGTGCTGATATATATATTTCTGCTTGTTTCATTTATGCTACCTGAAGGGCGATTTTAAAGAAGACAGAAGTAACTTTTTCGCTGTGGCTGTTGGGGACAGGACTAGGAGCAATAGCCTT
>NW_017729028.1:4949738-4951647 GCF_001723915.1 Gavialis gangeticus | reverse complement strand
CAGCACCTGCCCTTGTCCCCTCCCTTACCATGGGGGGTGTTGATCTGCCACCCCCAGACCTGATCCTTCACCCCTCCCTTTCTACCACACTGGACTTACCAGCTGATGGCAGCTGTATCAGATACTGGATCAGTATCAGCCAAAATGCCTCCTTAAATATCAGCTAGGGTATCGTCCCCTTATCGGTGCACCCCTACTTAATATGTAACAGATAATTATGATACGTTTCATTGCCTATAGCATGTACTTTAGCTCAAAAGAAAAGTTTCTCACAGCATTTATCCAGCCAGCACACTAGTCTCATTCAAGGGCTCTGGTGCTGATATATATATTTCTGCTTGTTTCATTTATGCTACCTGAAGGGCGATTTTAAAGAAGACAGAAGTAACTTTTTCGCTGTGGCTGTTGGGGACAGGACTAGGAGCAATAGCCTTAAGCTGCAGCAGGGGAAATTTAGGTTGGAGATTAGGAAGAACTTTCTGACTATGAAGGTAGTCAAGCATTGGAAAAGGCTTCCTAAAGAAGTTGTTAAATCTCCACCCCTGGAATTTTTCAAGGCCAGATTAAACAGACACTTGGCTAGGATAGTTTAGTGAGGGAAGATCCTGCTTTGAGCAGAGAGCTGTATTTATTGAGGTCCCTTCCAGCCTTACTTTCCCATGATCCTATGATTTATTTAATGAGCAAACAGGACACACATTGCTGCTTTCCAAAATATGAGCGCTGAAGTCCTGTCCCCAGTGAGGCCTTGGCAAAACAGCCTTTGACTTCAGTGGGATGAAGATTTCATCCAGAAATGCACCTGCTTCTCTGTGGCACTGCAGCCTACCATGAATAATCATACCCTGTGTGTACATGCTACTCTACTCCTCCCTTCATCTAGTTTCAGTCTTGGACTAGATTATCATGATTCAGTTGCCCTGAGCAACTCTATTGGTGCAAAGCATCCCCAAATTTAACTAAGCTAGCTGGTTACACTCAGTTTATGGCTGCTTTATATGGCTGAATAAAGCAGCTGGAATGCATCAGTTAATCTTGTCTTTTGTCTACAAGAGCAGTATTACGAAGTAAGAAACTGTAAAGGGAGTAGCATGTGAGAGGCAAAGCCAAAAGTGGGTGCTTATCTGAAGATGGCTAATAGATCATTAACCTCCCATTTGATTTTCCACAGGGCATTAACCTCCCATCCTATGAAAATCAAGCTCCTTTAAAGCCTTTCAAGTTGGATACCAAAAAATTTGAGGATTCTAAAATAACTAACAAAGTTTGAAATTTTTAGGCAAAGGGAATACATCTGGAGGATTTCTAATTAATTTTCAAGGGGAAAAAGGCAGGCCAGGTTCTTTGGGTAGATGTGATATCTTTTATTAGACCAACTGAGTAGTTGGAAAAATGTTATTTGTAAGTTTTTGGGTACAAACCAAAAACCCAGCAAGAGGACAACCACATGTAAACTCCTACACCTGTCAGTCACTCCACTTTGAGGGAAGAAAACTAAATGTGTGAACATAATCAAGTCATGGTCACTGTATTTTAAAATTCTTGAATAAAGAGGTTAAAGACTAAAGAGTGCCTATCAAGAGTATTAATTTAAGATGTGTGGGTATCTGATGTTCAACCATTTGGAGAAGCAAGACAGTGGACTTCCTCTGGTCCAGCTGAAGAGTATGCGTTTCTGTTGCAATTGGTTCTTTATGGTCACATGTTATTTACCATTTTATGTACTTGAAGCATAAAACCAAAGCTGCTGGTTAAAGTTAGCTCATGTGATAGACAAGGAAGATTATTAATACATTTTGGCTGCCTGCTCACTGTAAGTTGTAGCATCTGCAAGCACCTGCAACTGCGTAGGTGTGTTTTTCTACTCTTGTTGATTATCTTATCAAGAAGGTCTTTGATGGAAACCACA
>NW_017729028.1:4934908-4944738 GCF_001723915.1 Gavialis gangeticus | reverse complement strand
ATTTCAAACAGTATTCTTCATTTTCATAGTGAACATGGAATGAAGCAGAGGGTTCAGAGACTGTGGGGAGACAAGGAAGATTATTAATACATTTTGGCTGCCTGCTCACTGTAAGTTGTAGCATCTGCAAGCACCTGCAACTGCGTAGGTGTGTTTTTCTACTCTTGTTGATTATCTTATCAAGAAGGTCTTTGATGGAAACCACATCCTCTCACTCAGAATCAGAAAAGGTTTATATTAAAGTGGCTGAGAACTCACAATGAACCCCCCCAAATATCTGTTTCAAATATGATTCTCTAAGTAATTTTCTTTGTACCTGAGTTGTAAACATGACCTTTGCAAACCAACAGTACTTTCCCAACTGAAAGGGTGTTATAGAAACAAGATAAAATGAACTTACAACAGAGTTTGATTCTGACTGCCATGCACATTGTCTAATTATTTGCACCTGCAAAAAACGGGTGCAAAAAGTAACCATCTTGATCTGTTGACATAGAATACCCCCATTCCACACGTGCAGATGATTCTACCATCTGCAGGAGACAATAAAATATAATAACTTTAAATAAAAATGTTAAATTACAATCATGGCATTAAAGAGGCAATACATTCTGATTAGCCAGAAAAGTCAAGGCAACTCAGCTAAGACTTCTTTTCTGTCGTTCATCTATCTAACTACATCTTAACATTAAAAGGAGTTTAGTTCAATACTATTATTTTTAGGTTTGTATCTCCAATTCTAGGCAAAAGAGGGAAGGAGAAAATGGGAAAATATGACATGTTTGCCTCCAATAAAAGAGACTCGATGATTCAAGAGGTCCTTTCCGACCCTGTGTTCCTAAACAAAATCAACAGAGTTACTCTGACATAAAATCCATGTAATGGGGCAGTGAATCAGGGTCTTTGACTCTGAATTTCCTAACTTTTCTTGTTTCCGAAAGAGTCACACTTTGTTGTAGCATGGAACAAAATCAAAGTTGTCCATTCTCTACAGTGCACCAGACTGCAAAGCATGGGACAGCACATCTGTTTTCATATATAGGACTAATATATAAACAAATGCACTGTTTTTTCAAAATATTTGGAAATAAACACAGAGGCACTACTAGAAGAAAGCTCACTATGGAACAAATCTACTTTTCATTGATATCAATGGAAACATTCCTACTGGGTTCATTAGGGGGTGAGTAAGACTTGTGTGTAACAAAATATTTAACTTTAAATGTTTTTAAAATGTGTGTCCTCAACTCCTTGCAATTGTTTATCTGGAGTTAGTGAACCAGACAGATGCTAAAATGCAATTCACTTCTAGTGGTTCAATGGAACAGGCAAAACTCATGATTAGAAAATCTCCTTTCAGATAGAACGTGGGTAACATTTGCACAAGTGCCTAAAGGATTTAGGAACTTCAAACCCATTTTCAATCATGACAGAGTCACTAAGATGTCTAACAGCCCTGCTGACAGTGGCTCCCTCAAGAATGAAGGTACTGCTGAGTAACACAACTTGCCTTGCTCCTGCACCTTGTATGCTACAACCCAGAAGTGAGGCAGCAAAGCAGGTGTAGGGAAACCTAAACATGCTCAGAGATGCTCTCAGGCTCTTTTTCTCAGTCATGCTTCTTGTTGCACTTTCTGGGCATCACTAAACCTGCTATCCTGCCTCATTTCTGGGTTTTGGTGTGTGCCAGGCAGGAATAAGTGAGGCACTATGTGCTTCTTGGCAGTGTTCCTGGGGCTGCCAAAGAAGCAGTGCAGACAGGCCATTAAGGTCAATGAAGGTCTTTAGGACTTTGGCCTTGGGCTTGACCTGTAGGTCACCATGAAGTAAGTTAGGGCATAAACACACAGTGCATTTTCTACTTTGAACTATAGCACTAAGAATGTAGACAATCTTTGACTGCAGGAAGTGCTAAACAGTTCATTTCACTATGAAATTGGAAGAAGCTACCTCACAATTACAATGCACTAAAAGTGCCTATAGCAGGAGCTAGTGCATAGTAGCTAGAACACTGTCCATTAACACATGCTTTGCAGTAATTTCCCCAGGTAGAAAAGCCTTTAGACACCTAACTGCCATTTCAACCCTTTAAGACCAACATACAGGCATCAATGAGATCCTTAGCTATTAGCTAATGATGAGGACCTAAAGAGTGGCTACATCTAGTGCAACTTAATCTGGGTAGCACAAATCAGAGATAATTCTGCCCTAGAGTGGCATAATTTTGAGCCACATAAGGAGAGCTTAAAACCAGCTTCAGGTGTCAATGTGCAGACAATCCAGATGTAAACAGCTCCAGGAGCCAGCCAAAATTATTGTGTAACAATCCATGGGCATGCACAAAACTACCTGAACTCAGCTGATGCCCAAACTCTGAAAGGATTCTCAACACCTCTCCCTGTCTCATAGACTTTCTTGGAGCATGTCTAAACATGCAAAACAGGCAGCCACAGACACAACAGCTTGGTGGATATCCCCTGTTACACCCTATGACTCAATGATTAGAGCTTCTTCTTTGGGAATCCCTCACAGTTGTGGATGGATGTCTTCTGTGATTATCTTGTCTGTGGGTCCAAAATGGCTGATGAGCCTGATCCAGAACTGACAGACTCTGCTGCAAGTTGGGTATGTGTCTCCATGCATGGTGCCTCCAGATTTTTTATTCAGTCTGTGACACGCCGTTTCTGCAGCTCCCGCTTTTTCATCTCACATTGTCACCATAAGGTTTCAAAGTACTGAAATCCTTGCAGCAGACTCTTCCTCCATTTGGGATGGTCTTGGGTGATACTCTCCCATAAATTGATGTTGATGTTGCATTTTTTTTAAGTTGGCATTGAGGGCGTCCTTGAAGTCCTTTCTCTGCCCTCTTCCTGAGGGTACACTTTGACTACACTGGACATCTGGAATCAGATATCCAGATCATTTGGCTGGCCCAACCAAGTTGATGTTGAATGGTCATCACCTTGATGCTCACAGCGTTTGCTTGTGAAGGGTGCTAATGTTGGTGCATCTGTCTTCCCACTGAATTCATAGGATCTTCCACAAGCAGGTACTTCTCCAATGACTTGAGACATCTCTTGTACTTTGTCCATGTCTCAGCTCTGTACAGTGAAGTGGGGATCACAACTTCTTGATAAACCATCAGCTTCGTTTTGGATCTGATGTTGCAATATTCAAACACCCGTTCCCTCAGGTGTCTGAAGGCTGCACTTGCATATTTGAGGCAATGTTAGATTTCTTCATTAATGTCAGCCGTCTGCTAGAGATGGCTTCCAAGGTACGGGAAATACTTAACATTCTCCAGAATCTCACTGTGAATCTGAATTATTGGAGCTGAGGAATACCCATTAAGAGCTTATTGACGGAGAACCTTAGTCTTTTGAATGTTAAGCATCAGTCCCATTTTCTTGCATGACTGTAAAGACATCAACAATTGCCTGAAGGTCTGCTTCTGAGTGAGCACAGACTACAGCATCATCAGTGTACCTCAGTGATTGAGGTGAAGGTGGTCTTAGTTTTGGCTTAGATTTGGCTGAGATTAAACAGTTTACCATCCATTTGGTAGTTTAGCTGCATTCTGACTGAAAGCTTGTTGGTAGTCAGATGTAGCATCATGGTAAGGAATATTGAGAAGAGTGTTGGAGCAATGATACAACCTTGCTTAATTCTCATCTTAACCTCAAAGGCTGCCTTAATGTGCAGTAATGAATGCATGTGATTTTCAATTGACCTTTTATGTGCAGTAGCCTATTTTACTGAACATTAGTGTAATCATACAGTTTTTTATGTAATGCTTTAATGCATAGTAAAATAGGCTATTGTGCACACACGTAGATGCACCTTATCTCTCCTATTAAAGCTGTTCCACACTGTATAAATGCCTAAATATTCATTGGAGTAGACACTTGTAATATGACTCACGTCCCAGGACAATAGTTACTTCCTCTTTCTCCTTGTCCGTCTCTGGCCTTGCCTTCTAATGAGATCATTCAAATTAACTAATAATTTTTACCAGCTTTTGGGTTTAAACTTTGCCTAATTTTCTGAAAATTTCCCAATAATCCAGAATCTATACATATGAGAACAAGTTTTCTTAATAAGTTAAAGAATAATCAAATAAAGCTTCAACCAGAGTGTCTGGAAGGCAATCAAGAAATGGCCAAGGCATGGGAATTTCTGGGTATAATAATTAGAAAGAAGACTTTTAGATCATGCAAAGATCAAAAGATTACTTGGATTAAGTTAAAAAGGTGGTGGTGAAAGAAAGCCCAGTCAGCCAGTAACCCTGAGCATTACAAAAGAAAATGAAAGAGTTAGTTGTAGTTCGAGCAGTGATTCTGAACCAGGGTGCTATGGGGACATCCTGGGGTGCCTTGAGATATTTTTAGAGGTACTGTGTAATATTAGCACCGGTAGGTGTTTAAATACCTACACATGATTCACAAGCCAAACTCACAGATTACAATATGAACCCAAAGCGGTGGAAATATTTTGACCTGTTGTGGTCTTTCTGAGTTCTTTGCAGCAGAAGAATTGCTCCATTATTTTTCCTTAGTTAAACAATGAGTGACACTTAAGAACTAGCATTTTCTGAGGGGTTCCTTGAGTCTAATAAGAGGTACCTGGACTCTAAAAAGGTTAGATACTTTATCTCAAAGACGGAACAGAAACTAGGTGCATTTGCTACAACTCATAAGTGCCACAGAACAAAATCCAGGCCTCATAAAAGAAGTCAAAATTCTGCTGTTCACAGCGGATACTTACCCATGGCTAAACTTGCACCATAATTTTATCTCTATAAGAGAGTCTATATTTCTCAGAACCTTCAGAGTACTAATGATGAGTGCACCGTTGACTTGAGGGTCTGAAGCAGTACTTGAGCTGGGGGAAAAAGGGGAATGAAAAAGAATGCTTCAGTCTTCAGCTTTTTCCAGTTTGCTGGGTAGACTCAGGCATATGGCACTCATAAGCATCCTGCCCCAGTCGAGTGCTTCTAATAAGCATGGCAACTTGCTTCCATCTTCCTGTCCCACTCTGCCTTGCTTCTGAATGATATCCTTCCAACCAGAGCAGAAGTAAAGTTACAGATTCTTATCCCTGGAAAATTGCTCTCTGTATTCATTTAATAAGATATGATGAAAACCATTTGATAAGATTTGCTCATTAAGGTTATTGGGATAAAGTTTATTACAAAGAGTGGAGTGATCAGTCTGATAAAAAGCTTTGTAGTTAAAGAATGCACAGGTTGGTAGAAGAGAGATCACAATGATGCCTACCTCTTATATAACATTTAAATCCATTTATCTCAAAACATTTTTAAAGCAGTGCAAGTGTTATCATTTCTTTATACATAAGGATAAACTGAGGCACCGACAGTCAATTTATCTTGCTAAAGTCCAGTGACTCTTCCATTGGACCATGTTGCCTCCCTTTTCAAATGTAGATAAGGGTGGAGCATTTGTTTATTGCAACAATATTCAATAAAGGCTGTGATTTGAGTGTTTTGCAACAAATTGGTAGTTGATCGTTTGGAAGATCAGAACTGAGACTAATTTTAAGCCTTAAAAAGCTGCTACAATGTTTGATTAGTATTAAAAAGCAATGAGAGCACTGTGTAGAGTACTAAGCAGCCCACTCTATAGAGATTTCTAGGACAAGTAATCAAACAGAGTACAGGGTTATGCAGAAGGCAAGGCATAGGGGTACCACTGGGTGTGAACAAGCATTCATGTGACTCAGCTTAGGTTTAGGCAGCTCCCTGAGTAGGGATCACCGCATGCAAGCATTTGCTGCTTGCTAGAAGTATGTGCTGGTGGGAATAGAAAAGGCTGAAGGGTTGGGTGGTGGGGGGGTAGGGAGGACACCAGGATGCCATATCTTGTGGGGGCTGCTCAGTCCAAGGGTGTGCTAATCAATGGAGGGAAACAGCCTAGTCAAGGTTGGAGAGGTAAAAGAAGCACAGCCCACAGGCTCTGGAAAGTGCCTGGGGTTTCCCAGCCCCAGGGCTGTGCTGGTGACATGTGCAAGCATTCAGTAGGTCAGTTAACACATTTAGGTCATGCCATTCCATACCAATCTAAAGTTAGTTCCTGTCTAACTGGTTCAGAAAGTCATAAGCTTTCATAGGCAACAGCGTATTTCATCAGATGCTATAATGACTGATGAAGTTTCATAGCTTATGCTTCTGAACCACTCTAAGGGTTCCTATAGACATACAGGGAATCTGCTCTGATGTGCCGGAAATTCAGTGCATTGGAGCAGACTCAATTAATCGCATCTTCTGGAGCATGGAAATTGATGCGCTTTGGCAGCCTTCCCACATCACATGTATCAGCATCCCCATGTGTCCCTGCCCTCAAAAAATAGCGGTGGAGTGCTTTGAAATAAAATATGTTCAATGAGCTTTAGTTCAAAGCCCCTTGTCACTATTTTTTCAGCATGGGGATGCGCAGGGATGCTGATTCACATGACATGTGGGCGCTATTAATTAGCATGGCTCACTAATTAAAGCACCTGGAGCCATATCCCACAGCATGTGTAAAAAAGGTACCAGGTTGCCTTGCTTTCTGCCTAACTTAAAGCTAGCAGAACTCACTAGTTTACTGCACAGTAAGTGCACGTGTCTACACATGTGCATGTTTATTGCACAGTAAATGATGCTAATTGTGAATATATTTGCTGCCTGTGGAGGCCTGCTGGCACCCTGGCACTGCAGTGCTGCATGACTGCCAGGCCTGCACTGTCCAAGCTTGCAGGGTGCTGCAGGGTGCTACAGGCTCCAGCAAGGCCTGCCACCACTGAGACCCACCTGCAGGCAGCTTCTACAGCCTATTCCCAACCCACCCCAAGCAGCCTGCCCAGAGCCTGCAGGTGCTGTGGGACATTGCCTGAATCACATGGCTGTCAGTCCCACACTGTGCACCTGAGCTGAGCATTGCAGGCAGCTGCCCAGGCCCAGCAGCACAGGGACAGCTGCACAGAGGCTCAGAGAGCTGGCATGGGACCCTTGATGGCTGCCCTGATCATCTTCACCCACACTCATGCTCATGCCCGTGCTCATCATCCGAGGCCCCAACTGGTGCATGGAAGAGACTGGCAACCTCGTGGTATTCTAGGGTAAAGTGAAGGTGCAGTGCCAGTTCATGTGGGGTGGGAGCTCCAATACCCATTTCTATGAGGGGCTGTCAGGCCAGATATGGGAGCAAGGGCATGACTGGTTGGTGTGGCAGTGCCACATAAAAGTCAAGGTCTTGTGGGTGCAATGGGTAGCTGTGCCTGAACACAATCATCAGTTGAGGCATGCCCGCAGGTCCATGGCCTTTATGCAGCAATTGACAGCCATCCTGGCACCCCAGGAAACAGGCTGCAGCTGCACTGTGTACAGCAGCATGGGCGGCCTGCCTGAGCCCCTGTTCCAGCCTGGTACCGACAATAGCACATCACTGGGGGAGGGTCTCTCAGATCTGTAGCACCCTCTCCCACCAAGCTCCCTGGCTACAGCCTCCACCAGCAGCTTGGAGAGCCCAGGCCAGCACTTGCCCTTACAGCTGCTCAGCCTTGGGCCCAGCCATGAGGAGTGGTCGGCCATGTCACTGCCAGCTGGCAGCAGCCCCAGCTTCTCCCCATGGGGGGTAGGCCCTGTCTAGGCACCCACACACTGTGTCCCACCATCTGAGGTCACGACCTAGAGCTACACTGTCACTACCAATAGGGACTGACTAGAGCCACCAGCCATACCAGCCCTGGCAATGTGGTAAGCCCCAGCCTCCATGCCCCAGACCCTACCCCTCCTCCTTACTTGGTCTGCCCACACTCCCCTGGCCCTGGGTCCCCCCCTCCACAGCATACAGGGAGGCAGGAGACAGTGCAAACCTTTACTGAGCAGCCCGAATGCCCACAGCTAGGTGCCATAGGGCTCTCACATGCCAAGAATACATCCATGCCAGTGGCAATATCGTCCTTGGCTGCAGGGGGCAGGGATGTGTAGCATAGCCACAGATGGAAATTGTGGGGCAGTCCAGGCTTGTCCCCCATGACATCAAAGCTCAGGGTCCTGTGCCAGTTGTGCAGGTACACTTGGGGCACCCTGGCTACCAGCAGCATAGTGGGTCAGGAACCCCAAGGTCTCCAAACAGCTCCTCATGCAGTTCCCAGGACATGCGCAGCAGGGGCATGCTTGGGGCACAGGACCAGTCTGGGGCAGAGCTGTCTCTGGGGCACCACCCTGGATGGAAAGCTTGGCTGGCTTCTGCCTGGGCCTAACCCTGCCTGCCTGACTTACCATGGTTCCTGGGCACCCATGCATGCCCAAGCCCCGATGTGAGGCTGGCCAGTGCATGGCCTTTGGTACAGAGCATCTTATCTCAGAAACTAATTAATTGCCTGTCAAGAATGATGTGGGGGTGGGGATGGAGCACCACCACTCACCATCCCACACTGCCACTGCCTCCTAGGAACAGGGGAGGAAGCTTGCATGTGGCGGCCACTGCCACCACCCACCAGCCCATGCTGCCGCCACTCCGCATCCAACCATGCACCATGCCCCAAACCCCTCCCTCACTCTACATGCAGGCCTGCGCCATTCCTCCCACCGCCCTGCCACCCTGTGTCCAGCCCTTCACCACCCACCCTCTCTCATCCCCTGCTCTGCATCTGCCTAGCCCTCTCTGCCTGGCCTGCTCTGTTGGAGCCATGTCCTTCCCAGCACCTTATTCATGATGGGCATTCTTGATGCAGCACCAGCTGGAGCCAAGCCCCCCAAATGCATTATGGACAGACAGACAAACATATAGACAGATGGACTAAGCCCTTTATATATACAGAATGTTGTAAATGCCCACAAACAGCTTAGCTTAGCAGGGAACTCTTCAGTAAACTAAATAACAAAAAGGAAGCTTATGAGCAGTGGAAACTTGAACAAATAACTAGGGAGGAGTATAAGAGCATTGCTCAGGAATGCAGGGATGAAGTCAGGAAGGCCAAAGTGCAATTGGAGTTTCAGTTAACAAGGGGTGTGAAAAGTAACAAGAAGGGTTTCTACAAGTATGTTGGTAGCAAGAGGAGGATCAGGGAAAGTATGGGTCCCTTTCTGAACAGGGGAGGCAACCTTGTGACACAGGATGTAGAAAAAGCTGAAGTGCTTAATGCCTTTTTTACTTCAGTCTTCACAATCAAGATCAGCTCCCAAACTACCGCATCAGGCAGCACAGTTTGGGGAAGAGGTGATCAGCCAACAGTGGCAAAAGAACAAGTTAGGGACTATTTAGAAAAGCTGTACATATACAAGTCCATGGCGCTGGATAGGATGCACCTGAGAATGCTGAGGAAGTTGGCTGATGAGATTAAAGAGCCACTGGTCCTCATCTTTCAAAACTCATGGCTATCAGTAGAGATCCCAGATGATTGGAGAAGGGCAAACATAGTGCCCATATTTAAGAGATGGAAAAAGGAGGATCCAGGGAATTATGGACCAGTCAGCCTCACCTCAGTCCCTGGAAAAATCATGGAGCAGATCTTCAAGGAATCCATTTCTAAGCACTTGGAGGAGAA
The DNA here is from genome assembly GCF_001723915.1 of Gavialis gangeticus. NCBI lineage: Eukaryota > Metazoa > Chordata > Crocodylia > Gavialidae > Gavialis > Gavialis gangeticus. The sequence continues at coordinate 4,935,189 of NW_017729028.1, read as the reverse complement.
GTTGATTAGGAACAGTCAGCATGGTTTCACCAAGGGCAAGTCATGCCTGACCAACCTGATTGCCTTCTATGATGAAATGACTGGCTATGTGGACATCAGAAGACCAGTGGATGTGGTATACTTTGATTTTAGCAAGGCTTGTCATATTGTCTCCCACAACATTATTGCAGGCAAGCTAAGGAAGTATGGGGCTAGATGAATGGACTGTAAGGTGGATAGAAAACTGGCTGGAGCATTGGGCTCAAAGGGTAGTAATCAATGGCTCAATGTCTAGTTGGCAG
>NW_017729028.1:4920741-4934870 GCF_001723915.1 Gavialis gangeticus | reverse complement strand
TGGAGTGCCCCAGAGGTCAGTCCTGGGGCTGGTTTTGTTCAATGTCTTTATCAGTGACCTGGAAGTTGGCATAAAGTGCACCCTCAACAAATATGCAGATGATACCAAGCTGAGAGGTGTAGTAGATATGCTGGAAGGTAGGGTTATGATTCAGAGTGACCTAGGCAAATTGAAGGACTGGGCAAAAAGAAATATCATGAGGTTCAACAAGGACAAGTGCAAATTCCCACACTTAGGATAAAATCCCATGCACTGCTACAGATTGGGGGCTGGCTGGCTGGGCAGTTGCTCTGCAGAAAAGAACCTGGGGTTTACAGTGGATAATAAACTGAATATGAGTCAACAGTGTGCTCTTGTTGCAAAAAAAACTGACAGCATACTGGGCTGCATTGGTAGGTATGTTGCCAGCAGATCAAGTGTAGTGATTCTCCTGTCTTTAGCACTGGCGAGGTCACATCTGGAGTACTGTGTTCAGTTGTGGGCCCTCCACTACAGAAAGGATGTGGAAAAATTGGAGAGAGTCCAGCAGAGAGCAATGAAAATAGTGAGGGGGTGGTGCACATTTTCTGAGGAGAGGCTGAGGGAACTGGGCTTATTTATTTTGGAGAAGAGAAAACTGAGAGGTGATTTAACAGCAGCCTATAACTACCTGAAGGGAGCTTTGAAAGATGATAGAGCTAGACTGTTCTCAATGGTGGCAGGTGACAGAACATGGAGCAATTGTCTCAAGTTGCAGCAAGGGAAGTTTCAATGAGATATTAGGAACAATTTTCTGACTAGGAGGGTAGTAAAACACTGGAACAGGTTACCCAGAGAGGTTGTGGAATCTCCATCCTTGGAGGTTTTCAAGATCCGCTTAGACAAAGCTTTGACTGGGATACTCTAGTTGGAAATGGTCCAAGAGGGCAAAGGTAGCCCCAGTGGTGATGTCATTGGTGTCCGTGTGAGGATCCAGCCAGGTTGATGGGGTACGGGCATCAGCTTCATGGTGGCAACAGCCCTGGGATGGCATGGTGGGGCTGGGCAGGTGGTTGCTGTGCATGGGGGAGCTAAACAGGCTGAGATGGCTTTGGGCCAGGAGGTGGTCAGCATGGCAGGCCATCAGGGCCAGCATGGTGACCAGAAGGAGCCCCAGGCAGGTGCTGGTTGTCACTGCCACGGGCAGGGACTGGAGCAGCCATAGTGCAGGGATGAAGAGGAGGTGGGGCAAGAGCTGCCACATGCTGCCTCTGTGCTGTGCACTCTGCTCCTGGCCGGGGAGCAGATAGTAGGGCTGTCATCTCAAGAGGGTTGCCAGCTGCTATCAACAGCAGTTGAAGCCTGAAGCTTCCTCCAGTGGGCCCATTGCAGGGCTGCAGGAAGTGGCAGCAGTTTGGTGCTAAGAGCAGCAAATCTGCTGCTGTCCCTGCATGTGTAGATGCCTGCCCAGGAGCATTTACTCACAAGTAATTTACTTGCAGTAAACTGATTTCATATCAAATGCTTGTGTAGATACACTCTAGTAGTAGTACATGGCAGATTAAGCAGACTTAGCAGATATATTAATTTCTCACAGCATCTTTAGGTTGCTAATAGGATAACATGTACAGATATGTACATGTTGCCTGCATGATGATAAGTTCATTACCTAACACTATCTCTATTTTTGTTTTAAATGTTTTCCTCTATCCAGTCAGCTTTGTAGCCCCTGTAAATAAAAGAAACAGGTGAGTGAGTGACTAGACAAGAAGAGTGCACTCATGGGGTCTTCAGTGCATGGTGAAATAAGCAGTAACCATACAGGTGTAATATGAAAAATATAACTACAAAGAAATTAATCCAAGTTCTCTTATAAAGTGCAAACTATGGGAGTAATTCTGTTGAAGTTAATGGAATAAAGTAAATTTTTAGATCAGGCTTTCATATATTGACATACTGTTGTGGGAGGTGAATTAAAATAGTTTAATTCTTGAGGGAACCAGTTTGAACTGAGAAATTATTTTTATCCAGGTGAATCATTTCTTGCTAACATAATGAAGAACAGGGGCAATCGATATCATTTAGAAAACCTCATATGGATAAATAAAAGCTCATAACTAGTGGCATTTGCACCCTAATATACTCTGTTGAATAAGGGCACAGTCTTCTTGGAGTCACTGAAGTCAATGGAAAGACAATAGGAGCTAATTCAGTCTTTATACATCCTTCTTAAAATATTAAGCATCTGACTTTTTTAACATTGTTCATGGTGACTGTCTCCTATAATACATATAATTATTGGTTAACAGGGACATTCAGTAACTAGTATTTTTTTCTCTGATCATAACAGATTGGAAGCATTTAGTCAGTGGCCTTGAGGATTTATGAGTCAAATGTCTCCTGTTGTGTATTTTTTGAGAGATGTAGCCAGCAGAAACAAAAACATCTAAAACAAAAGTGGGGACTCGTAGTAACAAGCTGAATTGGAATGTAATCACAATCCAGCTGTCTTCACAACAGGATTCTGAATGGGAAGAGCATTTGAAAAGGGGAGCGTAAGCAACAAGTACAATAATCATATTAATTCATGCACTGAAATACACAAATGGAATTTTCTAGATGAATTCAAGAATACTTCTTTGTACAGAAAAACATAAATAAAGTTTAATCAAAGTATTGGTTTCATCTTTGTGAAATGAATATCGTAAGTATGGGAAATCAAGAGTTGGAAAGCCCAGGATATTCTTAGTAACATACTTCATCTCATAGGACTGTTATTCTGCCTAACATAAAATAAGAAATCTGTGACCATTTATATAAGGTCAAATAGTCAACAAATATTCACCTATTCAATATTCAATGTTCAAATATTCAACAGCTTGTGGCCATGTGTCAGTTAAAAGAATAGGCAATGCATCGGGGGGGGGGGCTGGGGGAGCACATGTCCCTCCCCCAGATTTCTGCCCTCACAGTGGGGTGTAGAGAACAAGGCTGCAGCCCAGTGGGGGGTGGCAGTGGCAGCACAATTTCTGTGCCAACAGTGGGGCATAGGATGGCAGCAGTAGTGCAGAGTTGTACTCCCCCACTGGCAGCACTTAACACGTTGCCTGTGGGTAAAAATATACCCCCAATTTATATCTCATGTAGTCATGAGAGAACTGAAGTCCATGATCACATTGCAGAGTTTGAATGAAGCTTTTCATTTAAAATGGTGTTTTTTAACAGGGAGTAGGTAAATGTGACTGTGTAGAGCTTCTTGCCCTAACTCCTCCCTGAGGAGGCCAGTGGGAGTAGTGTTAAAGCTTGAGTTGATAGATTTTTCGAAGGCCATGCCATTTGGCATTCTACATATTTTTGTGTGCGCCACTAGGGAATTAAATGAGCCTCCCCTCTAGGCTGGATGGATTTTAGTGGATGACTGACATCTGGTGTTGAGGGAACAGACACTTGGTTTTCCATGGTGATGTTAGGCAGTTCCAGCTGGAAAGGACTGAAGCAATGGATAAAATGGCACAAAGCAGCACAGATGAATTCCAAAGCAAGCTGATCATTTTACAGCTGAGTGAGCAATGGGTACCGTGCTGAACAATTTGGGGTCTTTCCTCTGACATGAGATAGCACTTAATTATTACAAGTGTTTTAAAGAACTTATGCTAGATAAATACAAGACATAATTGTAAGAGTGAGAGTAATTGCTCTTTATACTGTTCTGAAAGTAAGTCTTGTGTCTCACAGTGTTGTGTATCACAGGCTTTGGAAAAGTACACACTTTCTATAAGATTACATCATCAGGTATCCCTCTCATCTGTTATCCTTGTCATTAGTTATATTCCATTTTAAGACAAAGAATCTGACAGCCATCTTTTATCTTTCACCATTAGACAACATACATCAAAGCCACAGACATTAGATGTCAGATGCCAGGTATCAAATGTCAAGTGCCGCACTAAAGAAATCACTTGCTAGGAATCAGGTATCAGGCAAAAAGTTGCCTTGAAGAGGTGCAGGAATTCAGATGGTACAGAAATAAATATGACCATGGTGTCATTATAGCAGTTGATGCAACTTTAACTTTCCTACAAAATTTCAGTGTCCCTATGCTTGTTCAATTTCATGACTTGTCTACTTGTTTTACATTAATCCTTCCTTAAAAGGTCTGTGTTATTGCTATCTGGAGTACATTCACTACTTCCTATAGAAGACAGGTGTAACATCTAGAGAAGGTTTGTGAGAATGCATTAACACTACAAATGGATAAAATTTACTCTGAGCTAGGGGGGTCAGCATAAGTCTAATGTACCAATTAAATCCCATTTAAGACCTCATCAAATAATATTTGATATAGGGTGCATCTACACAAAGTGTATTAATATGCATTAGCTTAATTTAATGAGCATTATGGGTGTGTGTCTACATATGCACGTCCTTAATTTGCATTAAAAACGGTAAAGTTAGGCTAATTGTGCCTAAATTTGATACCTGTAAATTCAGGTATCAAATTTAGGTGCAGTTAATTAAAGCACATTAACACACATGTAGACACAACCTGGCACTAACTTTAGTGCTGGATTTGCTCAGCCACTAGAGGCACATGGCAGGGCTCCAGGGACTTGGCACTAATTTTAGTGCCAAGTCCCTGCACATGTAGATACCTGCCAAAAATTGCTTAATGTGCATTAGCTTAATGTATATTAAATTTAGTCAAGCTCAATGTCACTTAAAAAACAAGATAAATAATAGAAAATAGAAAAAAAAGCCATAATCTTTCAATTGATTATAGAAAATAATGAATTTGGAAACCTCTGGACTATGAAAAAGAATGTGCCTAGAGGGAAAACTGTCTGAAGACTTTAAAATTATCAAGATAAACATAAATATAATTATGAAAGTGGAAGAATTGAAAGGGAGCTCAAAGGTACCCCAACAACCCCCTGAATGGATATAGGTTATACTGTTAGTAATCCATCCCAGATAGATGTCTGTCCAGCCTTTACTCAAAAGCCGCCAATTAAGGAGATTCCACAATTTTCCTGTGCAGCTTATTCCAGTGTCCTACTGCTCTTACAGTTAGGAAGACTTTTTTTTGAGGTTTGATTCAAATTCACTTTTCTATACAGGTTTCCCTCGTTTATGTGGGTTCTGTATATGCAAATTTGCTCTTATGCAATGACCCTTTTTATACCAATAATTCATTATATGAAAGGTAAATTCACTTATGCGATCAGTGTGGTGGAAGCCCACAGTTAGCTGGTTTGTGTGGTGCATTGTCAGAGTGACACACACCAAAATACAGTCTCTTTGTGTGGATCTGTGCTTCTTGCTTGTTGCCTGTGACACGTATTTCTGTAGTTGCCATCCCCATTATGATAGTGCGCTGTGCTTGTGTGTACTGTCGGCTGTTGGTGAGTACCAAAATTGTCTTGTAAAAGTGGTAGAAATGGGGGTCAGTACAGTCAAAGTCTTGGAACGTATCCCTATTTGGTACATTGTAAAGTGGGTTCCCTTTATGTGAATTCAAGTTATTCACCATTTTCCAGGAATACATGTACAGCATAAAGTAAGGGAAACCTGTAGTGTAAAACTGCTACCTCGTGATCTGCCCTCTGTGACAAGGGAAAACTATTTTTATTAATTTTTATGGCAATCCTTTTAATATTTTAAAAAATGCTGACATGCTCATCTACACATCCTTTTCTTCAAGTTAAATATATCCTGGTTCCTTCAACCTTTCTTCTTGTGTGTTGCATTCCAACTTTTTGTTAAAACTGGTCAAAAACAAAAGCATATATGAGAAAAGACTGAAAAGTAAAAAGCAACATTGAAAGGGACTTACAACATTACAATGAGCATTGATACAGATCTGTGAAATGTCAAGGTCCTTCACAAGGGAGAAATGTGACTAACATCCCACCTGGCTGGCTTTGATTCCACACTGCAAATGACCAGGTGTTCTTCTACAGCAGATTGAGTAAAGGTGGCTTTTGCCATAAGCCTGAAGCAGGTCTCAAAGTTATGCCTCTGGAGGTCGGGTTAGATGCCTTCACCACTACTACTATGCCTTGTATGTGCAAAAGGCAAGTATTTCTTAGGGTGATATATTTTATTGTAGCAACTGTGTATTTGGAATAAAGTGAGACAAGGTTTCGAATGCAATACATTTTTCCTCAGGTTATAGTTAGGCACTCAGAGACAGCATCTAGAAATCAGTCAGTCTGAAAAAAAGAGACAGTTAGCTCACTAATGTCTGAAATCTGGATTCCCTAGTCCACAGTGGCCTTGTCCCCTTATTTAATGCCTGACTTTTGATTATAGTATTGTTTTATCTAATATTATATTTGTACACCGACTTGGAAACTTCTTTGTGGTCTTAGGGCATGTCCCTACTTTCAGAGGTGTTTTTTTCCAGGGGCACAAAAAGCAGTGGCACACATTTGTGCCGCTACTTTGTGCCCCAGGGCATGCCCCTGCACGTGTGCTCTGGCATGCGCCAAATTGTCCTGGGTGGAGTAAGGGAGGCTGGGGACAGCATCTGTGCTGGCCCCAGCAGCCTTACCTAGGGTCCTGGCCTCCAGGAGTGGAAGTGGCACTGATTCGGATGCATGGAGCCTGGGTAGCAGCCAGAGCATGGCTTTCAATGGCCAGGCTCCATTTCTGGTGGTGCATGCTGCTGATGCATGCACCACACCACTTTTTGTGGCATTTTTTATTTTTTTGATATAGGAACATCCCAGTATCAAATTTTGGTACCCCATTGCAAATCTGCAGCGTGGAGCACAGTTGCGTGTTCACTACATACCATTTGTGGTGCCACAAACCGTACATGCGTGACTGGCTGGATGCTCATTTAGAATCATTTTCCACTAATTGATTGTTTCTATTTCATCTTATAGTTATTGCTTTTTAACGTATATATCAACACAGTAACAAATGGGAAATTTCAATTAACATAAACTATATAAATTCACTTAAGACTTCATATTCTTCTCAGTTATGCACTTATAACTCCATGGACCTGAGTGGAGCAACTCTTATATCACTATAGAAAGTTAGACCAGAATCAGTCTTGATATTGAATTCCTCCTGTTCATATCTGAATCTTGCTTCTGAAAGCTGATTTCTGTTCCTTATGTGCCCGACACCTGTCACTCCTTGCCCAAAAGTAAAAGGGATAAGTAAATGAATTGGATTCTTTTTCTTAGGCTTTTCTTAGGCTTGAATATATCAAAGGGAAAATAGATACGTGAGCAGAAGAGGACTGACATTGTACCTTCTGATATTCTAATTTAGATACACTGAGCCAACAACAATAATATGTGATTTAGGAGTGCATGAAAAAAGGATCATTAGCAATGACAAACCGAACACACAGACGCCATTGTCCATCTGTGTGTTTTGAGTGTGATTTTTTGGCACATATACAGTTCCATAAATGTGAACGGGTGGATTATCAAGCATGCTATTAATTTTTTCTGTAGCGTTTGTAGCAACACAAGCTTATGAGGAGGAGTTTTGTTAGGTTTTTTGTTTGCTTGTTTTGTGGCTTAGATTACTGTTGAATGAATGATTCCATCAGTGTCTGTGCATTAACTGAACTTTGGTCTGTATTTTCTCTTATATTTCTGTGTATATGTAGTGGACCTCTGCCTTCTACCTAGTAGAATATCAAACCTAATCAAGCAAATGTGGCTAAATATTTGTTCATGAACTATACTACAGAATAAATTGTATATGACTACACCACTCTCTAGTGGCTATGGCTTATTGAAGATACCCTCTACCGCTAAATTAGTTCTTAGGCAAAGAACTAAGAACCACTAGTAGATTTTATTGGATCAGGCATTTGAAAGCAATGCAAGAAGTAAAGTGGAAGCTATATTTTTTTAACATCTGTCAAACTTTTTTCAAGTATAATAAACTATTCAATCTAAATTTAAGAGAAAACCAGAAAAGGTGGTCAGAAAAGAAGGACTTCATTTTATGAACAATTTTGAGGTTTCAGCATTTGATATTCTGTACTAAGCATTTCATAGTCTTCTGCATAGAAGTGAAAACCTTTCCCTTTTTTTTTTTTTTTTGAGAAAATTTTAAAGTGGGGAGGGCGAGGGGAAATGAGGATTAAAGCTCTTTGGTTAGGCTGCTTACTTAGAAATGAGAGTCACAGGTTCCAAGCCCTGTACTGAATAAGAATGACTTGAATCTAGGCTTCCCACCCAGGTGGTAAGTACCCCTAACTACCAAACAAGAAAACTAGATGAGAGAGATTAGAATCATAGAAAAGTAGGACTGAAAGGGACCTCAGAAAGTCATCTAGTTTAATCCCTGCTCGAAGCAGAATCATCCCTTTGTAAAATGTCCTAGAAGGCAGTGTAGAGTGGCAACACACCTTTACCTCTCTTAGCAGTCCCACCTACCCCATCCCCTTTTCCCTATCCTTTGTGTTTAAATTACTTTATTCTTTTTTGTTTAGCACCGCTGCTCTTTGCAAGTCCATTCATAACATCTGATAAAGTAAGCTGTAGCCCATGAAAGCATATGCCTCTCTGAATTAGTTTGTCTTTAACTCCAACCTTGTCCTGCCTTCTGTCTGACTTCAGATTAACACACCTAACTACATTTAAACCACCCTAGACAAGTGTTTGTCTAACTGAGAAACAGAAAATGTGAGTAATATATCCAGAGTCAACACAAATAGAGTATAGCACAAACTGGAATTCAACACAGTTATTCTGTTCCAGTCTTACATCTTAACTCCAAGCCTATCCTGCCTCTTATTCAGTCCTTTTGAAGCTGATTTAATAATTGCTTCTTATCTACCCACTAACAGTTTTGTGCCTACTATATGTATCGCAACATACTGCCTCCAAAAAGCCTGAAATACATTGGACCAAATGAATTGTGTATATAATTTCTATATAACTATAAATATATTTATGAATAACTTAAAGGACACGAAGTGAGAAAAGATTCAAAGAGGAATTGAGAAATCCAAAGGAGTTATACAAGATAGGAATTCTATCCTCTATCTCATTTCTACAAGTTCCTTCATACATGAAACTGATTTACAGCCATGCTTTCAAATTGGCACCTACCCAACATAGGGTCAATTCTGGTTTCTAAAATTGCTTAAAAATAAAGAAAGGGAAAAGAAAATGACTATATTTGAAGCATAATGTGGCCTGGCAATACAGACAGATTAAAGAGAATCTTGCCAAAATCTTGTACAACAAATCTAGACAGTTTTGAATGGTTTCCCATTCCCTTTTAGAAGATCTGTGAAAATTATCAAAGGTTTTTGCACGCTGGTTCCTATATCTTCCATAACAGTCTGAGAGGATTTTATGATGTGATAGCTTAAAAGAAAATATCTGTCTTGCAAACATTTTTGCCATTCCCCAACTGTCTTGTTATTTCTAAGGAGCACTCAACACTATTTCCAACTGCATATAAATTCTTGTGCTTGTATTAAGCCTTTGAATGGATGAGCCGTGTTATATTAAAAGGAATGTTCAACCATGGGGGAAGAAATGAAACCAAATGGTTATTTTTTTTAGCCTTCTTTACAAGCAGCTCTTATAAAAAATACTACAATGATTCACTCAGCAAAAGCCTAAAGCATTTTAGTAACTATGGGTCAAATCCTGCATGGTGGATTTGAGTGGTCTGGAATTTTCCACTGCAACAGATTTCCATCAAAAGACGCTGATTTATGGAAACAGATATTTTATGGACATGTAGTCATTTCAGACACTTCCAGTGAAACACAATCAGGTGTCTGTTAGGAACCTGCCTACTCACCTAACAGACTTCTAGATTCACAGTGTTGGGGCATCTCTGCCATGAGGGCTATTTCAGATTCAAGGACTCGAGGTGCTCTGGCTGCAAAACACACCTACAATCTGGACTGCCTGAGGACTGGGGATCCCAGTCACAGAGCTGGAAGCATAACACCTTTTGGACTGCCTGAGGACTGGGGATCCCTGCCACAGAGCTGGAAGCATAACACCTTTTGGAAACCTCATCCTAGGCTTTCAGATCTAGATTCCCTGGGTTTCTTGAAGCTCTGGGAACCTCTGTTGGGACCAGAGCTATTTAGGACTTCCAGGTTCTCCGCTACAGAGCAGGTAGCCCAAGTATGGAGACTGCCAGCACTGTGTTGTGGCTCTCAGGACTTCAAGATATCTAGCAACCTGAGTGAAACCTTGTAAACCACAACTGACCCAGGAGCCTTGATAGTTGGGAGTGGGGCCTCCCATGCAATTGCACTTCAAAATAAAAATATTTAGTGTTTATTTCTAAACAAGTATTTGGGGGATTTTTCTTTTCATAGGAAATTTCTAAATTTGAACCTCTTTGTTCTGAAATAGAATGATTTTTTTCAGAATCTTCCAGTGAACCAAAATTCTGAATTTTAACAACCCCTGCTCCCGAGCCCTTAGGTAAAGTTTGTAGGATGAGACTATAGCATATGGTCATATTCCTTAATAAGGGATGGGGCAAAACTGTAGCATCCCAGAGGAACACAAAGAAGGAATGCATTTGTCCTTCTCAAAAAATAATCCCTTCCTAAATTAGCTGGTATGCAGCTAATGAGGGAAATAGTTCAGGACTTGTCCTTGTTCACACTATTTGCACAAGTATTCCCAATCTTCATTGCAAGCTAGAGTGGAGCCATTCTTCTTCCTTTTGGTGGGGGAGGGAAACTGGGGGGGGTGATAAGCAGTTGTTGATACTTTGGAGGTTTGATTCAGAAAACGTTTTCGAAATGCAGAAGGGACAAAATTGCAGATTATGGAACTTAATCTGGATCTAAATTTTGGAGATGTCTTAATTAGTGAAATCTGATTTGGAAATTGGGCTGTAAATCTTAAGAGATCAAGCTATATTGTGAAATATTCATAATTTCCAGAGTGTAAGCACTTCGACTTTTCATTCTGACTGTAGTTAAGCGAATGGGTATGACAACAATAATCTTTTAATTCTTCATTCTTTTAGCATTCTAGACTAATTATTGCCTAAGAGGATCCATTGACAGAAAGATATTTAAACTAGGGCTGTGCAAAATTTCACCGGCAGGTAAATTTTGATGCTGTTTCGACTCGTTTTGAGCTCAAAACAGTGAAATCAAAATGAAACAGAGAGCTTCGAAAGAGCTTTGAAACAAAATGAGGTACATTGAAAATTTCAAAGTGTTTTGAGTTTCGAAGCTCAAGCTGGGCTTGCCGGCAGGGAAACAGAAACTAAAGTAAGGAGAGGGAGGGGGAAGAGGGGGGAGGGGGGGAAGGAGTGCTCTCATTCTTGGCTGTGTAGCTGGCCAGTGACTGTCATCCTTTCCTGAGGTCCCATCCAATCCCAGTGCTCTGGGGGAGGGATGGAAAAACTGCATAAAAGGCAGCATTGTTTAAACTGCCCTGCCTTCTGCGTTGGTGTCACTTACTGAGCTGTGTGTCCGGGTTTTACCTGTCAGCAGCTAGAGGTGCAGGGCCGCAGAACCCAGACTCCCCTTGAACCCATCTTCTTGACAGCTGGCAGGCTTCGTGGCCTCAGCAGGGGCTAGCAGGGCTGCAACTTTCACCCTACTGTGCCTTAAGACACAGAGTGTTAACCATGTCATGAGTTTTGCTTGTCTGCAGCTTGAGGTGCAGTTTCCCCCAAACCCCTGCACCTATCTCCTTGAAACTTGGCGGACTTTGGGGCCTTAGCAGGGGTTAGCACCTCCACAGTTTTTACCCTGCTGTGTCTTAACACATACATATGATATGAGTTTTGCTTTCAAGACTTTGAGGTGTAGTTTTCCCATAATCCCTGCACCTATGTCCTTGAAATTTGGCAGGTGTTCATGACCTCAGAAAGGACTACCATTCCTGCAGGTTTCATCCAAATCAGGCCAGAAATGACAAAGTTATAGGCTGTTTTGATCTTCCCTATTATAGCCTATGGGCAAAACGTCAAAACAGCATCAAAATAGCAAAACTGTTTCAACAAAACAAAATGAAGCAGTGGTTTTGAATTGAAACAAAATTTGAAACAAAACACCGTTCCGTTGAAGCGTTGAAACGCAAGTTGAAATGGAACGGTGCCGTTTTGCACAACCCTAATTTAAACCTGCCAGGAGATTAACTCAAGTTTTACAACTTCCCGCACTGCAGATAAATTCAGCTCAAGTTTAGTCTGATATTTGGAAACAGTTTTAATCAGGATTTTGTTTGATCCAAATTGCTGTCCTCATCTCCAGTTGTTGGACCAGGTTCACTGGTCAAATCTGGCATGTTGGGAAACTTCAGCAATGCAAAGCAGCTGTAAACCTGGCTCAGATGGTAGGTCAAGCCAGGTTTATAGAAACTTTGCCTAGGCAGAATGGCTCAAAGCAGCTGGAACACACTAGCAAATATGGCTTATCATCCTTATATACATATTGACTATTTTTCCTTCCTTTGGCTTTGGAAAGAGATGTCTAAATTTAAGCAAATAATCATTCCAAATAAAAAGAATTAAATCCATTTCTTGCATGCTTGGCCAAAGCACATATAGGAGACCAACCTATAATTTAAAAAATAAGGAAAACTGCGGAATAGGTCAGCAGGGCCCCTTTATAGTTTAAATACCAAGTTGGTTTGGATATTGGCAACATTTAAAATTCCATATAACACTGTGCCAATTGATAGTCTGAGTTGAATCAGCATGTTACTGAGTTGTGGTCCCAGTTTCTTCCCACCAGCTTTTGTGGACTTGTGTCTTTTTATTTGAAGTTGTTTTTTTACTATTGCCAGTTGTTGAATGCGTTTCCCTGTTTCCTTTTTTCAATAGGATTTGATGAGTTTTAAGGCTTTTTAATGACTGCCTTTATTCCCAGTATTCATCAGCTTTTCAATACTGTGGTCATAGTACTTTTACAAGCAGCACTTCCTGATACCCTGTACAGCGAGTTTGGAACTGGAGAAGAGCTTAAGGACAGAACTACCAAGATGGTTGTTATTTCTCATCTTTTGCACATACTTCACCATCTTTTATGTTACACTGGGCTAGCTCTATAGGGTGATTCAAGATGGTGCTATGTGGAATCTCAGAATTCAGTTGTCCACTTTTGGTTCTTTATTCCTGAGATGTTAGCACTGTTTTTTCATGCTTTGGTTGGGTTTCATAGGCTGCTGCTTTAAAAACATCCAATGCCATATTTTTTTTAATATTTCTCCTTTAATATTTGAGGGAGCATTTGGAGTGAATTAATAAACATCAGACAAACATGATGCCTTTGGGATTTTTTATTGAGAACGCTTTTTCCCTGACAGCCATTTTGAGATATGATTCTGGGGCTATGCTGAATGAATATTCAATTTGTTATAAATTTGGGTCAGGTTATTTTTTATTTATTTGTGGTTTAAGTTATACTTATTACCTGTATATGTTGGTTCACTTAGCTAATGTTTTAAATGATTTACTTTCATCATTTTTATTGTTGTATATCCATTTCTGCAAAGTACAGTACTGGCCTAAAACTTAGATTCAAGAGTAATAAAAAATTAGTAGAACATAGTACAACTTGGCCTCAAACGTTTTATCATACTTCTATGTCAGCTGGCCTTGTTCTCAGATGTATTTTTCGATAATGACTCCTAGTCTTTATAAGGGCTGGTTTTGATCACTAATTTCCGTGACTGAGGCGGTGACTTAGTCACTGAAGGTATGCACCCTTTCCACATAACTGATCCAAAATTCTGTTTCAGATTAAAACATATAACTAGATCACAGCTAGCTACTTATTCAGCATGTAATTTTTATTTCATGTTATGTTAAATGAAAAAAATATATATTTCCTACATTAGAATTTAATGTGTTGGACAAGTCATATTGATGTTGGACCTTCTGCTGGATTGCAGGATTTAGGCTAAGGTTTTGGTTCATTTTGTTGAGCTTGGCAAGTTGACTCCTCAGATCTTCCCTGAAATAGCTTTTGGAATATTTGAAGTGAAATCCTGGCTCTGCTGAAGTCAGTGTTAAAACTCCCATTGATTTAAGTGAGGTAGGATTTCACCCTTGCCATAGATGTTGCTATTTTATATTTATTATGTATTATTTATTATTTTTATTCCAATGGCACCTCAGGGCCCTGCACCTTGATCAGAATATTATCATGTTAAGTGATATATAAACAATGAATAAAGACTGCCATGCCT
>NW_017729028.1:4912399-4915741 GCF_001723915.1 Gavialis gangeticus | reverse complement strand
TTATGGTTAATTATTATGTATTATTTATTATTTTTATTCCAATGGCACCTCAGGGCCCTGCACCTTGATCAGAATATTATCATGTTAAGTGATATATAAACAATGAATAAAGACTGCCATGCCTCAAAAGTGCTCACAAGAGCTTAAAAGGTAAGAGGCAAGTAACTGTAGAGAGGCAGATGGAGAAATAAGGAAACAAAGAGACAATACTGTCAGCCTAGTAAGCGCTAGTAACAAGGTACCTTATGTTTCATGACATGGAAAGGAGGGAAGGTGTAGTAGAAAAAAAGGAGAAGCGATGTGGTTTGAAGTGATGGGCTGGGATCATAGGCTAGGTACAGACATTGCATTTACCATGCGATAAGCATGCAGAAAGCACTCTACAGCTGTAACTGAACAGAAGATGACTGCACATAGAGCGCTTTAAAAATGGTGGATCTGGATCTAACATAACCCTGGATGGATGTGGTATCGGGTATCAGACTTTATGCTAAAGCACTTTATCGAATGTCTGTACCAGATCCCAACATGACTTAAGTTAGGTCACAGTCCCTTGGCATCCCAGGGGCCGTTCTCAGGGTGGCGTGCTAACCTTGGCCTGTGCTCATCTGCTCTGGGTGAGCACTGGCCCAGCTCCACCCCCAGGCTGTTGCAGAGATGAGACAGAAAAGACTCTGTCTCCTCCCTTCATGCCTGGGAGGGTGAGTGGCGGAATGGGGCTTGCCTACTGTGCAAGTGCCCCCCAGGTTGCTGGCTCAAGTCTTGGGGGGCTGGGGCAAGCCTCTTGACAGCTGCAGCTTGGAGCCACATGAGGCTTTTCACTGTGCCAGGAACTGGGAGCAGAGAGGTTGAGGGAAAGGAGCCCCTCTGGTGTACAGTCCCTGGCCTTCTCCCCCCCCCCCCCCGCCCCACCCCAACTCAATCCAGCAAGCTAGGGGAGTCCATGTGACAGGGGGCCTCTCTTCCCTGTCCCTCTCCCCCCACTTCCAGTTGGTGAAAAGCTGCCTGGGTAGCTTCATGTTGCAGCTCCTGGATGCAGTTGTCAAGAGGCTGGGATAGGAGGGGCGCAGAGATGGAACAGGAAGAATTGGAAGTCCTTGCAGTCATGGAACATGCATTTGTGTACAGACACCCAAGATAGCACGCCAATTGTCCTACCTTCTCAGAAAGAATGATATGGCCTCCCTGCTGCCCCCTCCTGCTTGTGCTTCCTCCAGGTTGCCCACTACCTCCCTCGGCAAACTTAGTTTAAACCCCTCCTCACCAGGTTAGTGAGCCTGCCTGCAAAGATGCTCTTCCCTCTCTTCATTAGATGGATCCCATCTCTTCCTAGCAATTCTTCTTCTTGGAACAACAACCTGTGCTTGAAAAAGCCAAAGCCCTGATGACGACATAATCTGTGCAACTATGCACTGATCTGCAGAATGGAACTGCTCCTGCCTGGGCACTTCTCCTTGAAATCCAAATGCCCAGTTTGGAATACTGTGAGGGCACCCATCACATGTAATCTCCACAATTTTCCAGACCTGGGTACCACCAGATACAGCTTTTCTAATCACTCACACTAGTTTAGACCTAGCTTTGTGTTTGTAGAAATAAATGAAGACAACCAGGAATTAATGCAGCTTGGCAAAAGGCCTTATCAGTGAGAAGACTCCTTAGAGTCACAGAAATGGAACAACTCTTCTGGTCTCAAATTTATTACAATGGACTGAGCTGGTTGGTATTCTAGCTGTAGAATTCTGGATAAATTGTAACTTGTAAAATAAGGCTTCTGAAAGGTCTGGGAACAATGAAATATGCTTTTCCAAAAGAGAAAAAAGCCCTGCATTAACAACTTGACACCATTCAGTGATGGAACTGTCTGTGTCCTAGACATGGCAGAATTACATTTTTGTGCTCTAAAGCTGTACTGAGCCGTACAGTGGCACAGCACATTGCTACATCACCGTAGGGTGACCTGTAGATCCGATCTCTGTAAAATATTACCATTATAACTTGCAAGGTGCTTATTTCATTTGTAAATTTTGTTATCTCATAACTATTAAATTAAAATAAATTTAAGAGGTTACTGAGATGCTGTTTTACTTCACAGAAACCAAGCTAGTCATACCCTATCATATCATGATCTTCCCTCAACATTTCTATTCTACTTGTAATGATTATTTAGTTATACCATCCAATTTTATTATGCAATTTCAGTCTGTCACAGATTGTTAGTTAGATCTTCAGCCATTAAGGAAAAGGTCTCATAACCTGAGTGTGTTACACCCAGCAGATAGGTTGTGTGGTATGTGGTGCATCAAAGAACGGATCATCAGTAATTCTACAAGACTTGTGGCAATATTTAGGAGGAGTTTCCAAAGTATATTGACTACATGTTCATCTCAGTAGTTATAAATTCAGAGTAAAATTTTTCTCTCCAAAAACATGCATTAAAAAATATTCCAGCCAGCACTAAGTCCTAAGCTTAAAGAAATGTTTCCAAAATATAAATGAGAAGATGCAGTTTTCCAGTTATCTATTTATTTCACAGTTGCTTATGTAAAAGTGAACTGAAATAAATATATTAAAAAGCAGCTCTGTGTTGTTTTGCTGGGAAGATCACATGTATAAATAGGTAATCAAACCTTATGATTTTTACTTGTATTGCAAAAGTGCTGATAAGCCCCAGTCTTGGATTGGGACCACATTTTCTAGGTACTGTCCATACAGCCTAAAACTGTCCTACATCCTTAACAAGTAATGAAGATTGATCTCAACCGTTTCAGTGTTGAATGTGAGACTGTGAATCCATAAAGCCCAGTAACAATGAAAAGAGCAATGAAGAAGGTTCCCCCTAACCCCCACTTATTCCTAGTAAGAAAATAGACAAATGGGTCTTTTGTACCTGTAAAGGCAGAGCCTCATTAAGCAGTGAGGAGAGTCTCAATCCACTAATAGTAGCAGGAGGCATTCACCCGCCTAAGCACCTGTGCAGGGCAGAAGCAGTTTGCTTCAGGATATATCCCAGCTTGAGTGTACAGTACTGCCAGAAGCAAAGAACCATTTGAATTCAACAGCAACTTTCCCAGTATTAATACTGCAAGGTGAATCTCATAGGAAATTAGATGGAAAGGGAAATTTTGGTCCCTCAGTCCTATCTTTTCAGGAATTATAATTGAAATATTATGGCTTCACTGACTCTCATCCACATTCACTTTCAGCCCTTTTCTTCGTGGTTTCTCCCCTGTCTCTTTGCAGCCTACCTTGTATCCCAATAATCCTTAACTACCTTATTTATAGAATGACAGGGGTTGGGGGGAGGCAGAATGAAGTGCTGCTGCCAAGCACCCCGCACTG
>NW_017729028.1:4901289-4907399 GCF_001723915.1 Gavialis gangeticus | reverse complement strand
GTTCTCCCCTACAACAGCCAGCACGTGTATTAGTCCTTAGCTCGTTGAAATGCTCAGCTGACTTGAGATGTTGGTATCCTGGTATGTGTGGTAACAATGGTTACACATGCACAGATCAAGTTCTTGCTCTGATTTTTACATGCATTTTGCACAAGAATAAGCAATTACATTGGATGCAAGGCAGCAGGAAATCAAGCTAATGCTCTCTGGTTAGCTCTCTACTTAATCAGAGGCATAACAGGGAAGTTATGCATGCTGGACATAAACAAAAAAATGCATGCTGCTATTTTTTAACCCTCCTACCCTAACTGCACTGTCCCCCCATCCCCATTCTCCCCTCCCCACCTCCTCAGAAGCAGCAGAGCACCACCATGACAGCAGGGACAGAGTGAGGGATGCGGGGGTAGGGAAGAGGGAGTGAGGCCATTGCCACTGGCCTTGCCCTGCCACTCTGTCCCCTCCATTAACACCATCCATCTCCACCCTTGTCCCTGCATGGCACTCTGTACTCTGATTGGTTGTTTCACTGACCAATCAGCATGCACCAAGAGTCTTATGGACAGACAGACAGACAGACTAAGCCTTTTATTATTTAAGAATGTATGTTGCCTTCCCTAAAAATGGCTCGGTGCAGCTCACAAGAAAAAAAATATAAAGTGTAAAATCAGATGAGTGATAATTACAATAATTACCGTCTTACTTTTATAGAACTTATATTAAAGCATTTGAGAAGACATGCCCTTCCACCTTCTATCTCTGCCATATACTCACACACCCATGAGATAATGGTTGCTGGAGAAACTCCGACAGGCTTTTCCTCCTGTGTCTCAGTGGGCACATCTACACATGCTGGCAGGGGCGGGGGGCAAGGGGGAGTCAGCCTGCCAGCCCAGGGCTGCTCCAACCTGGCTCAATGTGCCAAGGAGGGGCTGGCAGGGGCATGAGGGTACTTCAGTGCAGGGCTAGCTAGCAGGCACAGGGTCTGGGAGGTCATCCAGCCAGCCCCATCAGTGTCTATCAGTGCATTGCTACACACCAAAGAACTCTGCTGCAGCATAGTACTTGTATTTACATGTACTACCTGTGGCAGAGTTATTTTCCTGTGGCCTAATAGTACTGCATGTGTAGATGCTAAGATGTTTACTATAGAGCTAATTAGGCAACTGAGGTAAACGTCTCATGTAGACATGCCCAGTTAGACTGGGCATAAGTTGAAAGCAGGAATCAACAGGTAAAATGGCCTTGCCCTTTCCAAGTTCATCTCACTTCAGGAAAGCATTAGAAATACTTAGAAATATTCCAACACACAGCAGTCATATAAAGAAATTTTGCCTTACTGTGTAAAGGCTAACCAGGCTCCCTGGCTGCATAAAAGTGGGAGTTACTTGCTTACCCATACTAATATCAAAGCTGATAGTGAGGTGGTCGGAAATCTCAGTGACGGCATCAGCCTCTCACTGGACTATGGAAATGCCACTCTGGGATCAGGAAGACAGAAGAAGGTCACTTGAACACTTGTAATGCGGAGGCTGGTGATTGACTATGAGTCTAACTTGAAGGCTTTCAGCCTACTGTCTGCCTAAGATTGCCTTAATATTCATTTAATACATTGGGAACACAGGTATCTAAAAGCACTGTACAGCACTAGGGCTATATATGAAAATGATAAAATTTTAAAGGTAATGCAGAATCAATGAACACAATGAAATGATACAAAGGGAGATAAAATAGAACATGGATGGGAAACAACAAAATGAGCTGATATTGAAAAAATATAAGAAAATACAACTGGTGAAAAAATAAGTAATGCATAGATATTCCAAGGGAAGAGGAGAATGAGAAATCAATACTGCTAGCAGAGATGTATGCAAGGGACTATACAATAACATTTTCATAGAGATCTGTCTGCCTGTAACCTACTATTCTAACTATTAACTAATGCTCTTTTAGGCAGCATACAAAGACACCTTATTCATTGGCCAAGGTGGAATTAATGGCTGTCTCTCTATGGGCTTTGGTGAAAATAGAGCAAAAATACCATATTCTAGTGGAAAAGAGTCATCCTGACTCTGGTCTAAAGAAGCAGGAAAAGCCATAATATTTTGCTGTACCACAGAGGAAGATCAGTGTGGAGCAAATTCAGAAAACAATATTAAAATGAGGGAAATTGACGGAAAGAGGAAAAGCTAAAATAATTTACTTATAACCTGGCCAATCAATGACATAGAAGAACACGACAAACATTTTAATCTATCTAAAAGATAAGAATACCAAGGAGGGAAAACATATTTTAGGATGTAATAAGGAGCAATAATTGAATCAAACCAAACAAAGGAAAGTATAGGTAGAATACTCATAGACGCTTGTGAGCAGTGGGTTCTAGTGAGCTGGGGAATAGCGCCCTGAGGGAACTGGTGTAGTATTTAGGAAAGTACATTACAGGGATTGTACACAAACAACATTTTCTCTCTCAGGATGACTCTATAAAATGATGAAGATTTTTAAAAGAGGTAAACTGCTGGAGCACACTATAAAGAACAATTTTAAATTCAATATATAAAGGGATGCAGATGAAAGGGAAAGAAAACTGTTGATGGAGAAGTTTAATTTTAAGTGTATTCTTGCTTGTATACAAGTTGAGGTTCTAACGTTGAGTTTTTGCTAGGGAATCTGGAAGGTGGATAACAAAGCTTATGCAGTATCAAAGGTACACACACATACATACATTCACACACACACATATACACACACACACGTTCAGATCAGGGAGGGGTGGGACCATTCTGTGACAGTTCAGTCCTGAGAGCTGCTCTACTACCCATGTTCTTTAAGGGCTCTGGTCTAAAGAAGCAGGAAAAGAACAAATCTCCCCAACCACTGATTCTTGTTTAGGAATGCCTCCACTTTGGAAAGTTTCCCAGATAACCTAAATGGCTCCTAATTTACCATTCAGCAGCAACCTGTGTACGGGGCATGTTGGAGACAGAAGGGTATTTTGCTATACTGAAGTTAAATTGGCAGATAACTAGTCTTAATATTAAGAAGACACAACCATCACCTTTGCAATTCTCAGCAGGCCAATGCTGACAATGGATACAGCTAGGAGTCATACCTTGAGTGACCATATGGGAACATGGGAAATCTGAGACACTCCCCCCTCCTCCCCCTTTCCCAAGTCAGTGGGGGTGGGGTGGCATGGTGCACAGGGCAGGCAGAAAGCAGTGGTGCCTGCCCACCCAACCTGCCCCGTGTGCCGTGTTGTTCTGCTTCTACCCCGGCCGTGCTCTAGACTGCTGTGTTTCTGAGATGCTAATTTTTTTAATTCTCACCACTCAGCCAGGACTGGCCTCCAAAATCTGGGACTCTCCTGGCTAAACCAAGTTGTATGGTCACACCCTAGTCACACTATTTCTTCAGCAGTCTACCTATATGGCATTGAATAAATCCCTGTCATTACCTATTTCCCTATCTCATAGGGATGATGCGAGGTCTAATGATTATGATGGTAAACATTATAAAATGCTTATACATTCAAAACAAAATAAACAGCTTGGTGTCTTTCATAAATGGTGTACAGGGCTTAGCAAGTTTTGTGAAATGTGAAGCCGTGATGATGTGATATTGCTTGTGGCACAAAGTCTGTGATGCAATGCTATTTGCTCATCATAAATTGACTAGCTGTAAATATGATGCATAGCACTCAGCACAACACACACTTTTACCAATTGCCAGCTCAATAAGAGCAGATTTTTCCAGTTTAACTCAGGAACTATAATTTGTAACAGCAGGTATTTGACTATCTGCACTTGTATATCGGAGTGATCAGACTGCAACTGGTGGCAAATATTCTACATAAAACCACAGTACTTTCCCATCAGGTCATCAGTATATAAGATCTAGAAAAAGCAGCCTTTTGTCTAATTGCAACAAAAGAGCTGATTAGAAGGAGATATTTTGGGATTATATCATTAAATGGTAATCATCCTGGGGTAGAGGACCACGCACGTAATGTCAAATGTGGAGATGATTATTTTTCACTTAAATAATTTTTAGAAAAGATACTGCAGAAGCAATTGTTCTTTCAGTCACTAAGAGACAGGATATCTTTTGCATAGTGAAAACATTTAGCTAAGAAATGCAAAACTATATGAAATGGATATATCATTTTCGTTAGTTCAAGGAGGAAACAAAAATGTTGCTTTTAAAAATGTACAATATAAGATTACAACACATACGACTTAGAAGTGATCATGAATTGTCTTTTTTTGTGCAAAACTGTTTTCTGATTAATTTACTAAGCAATAAATGAATTCTTAAGACTTTGCTTTGTGCTTTGAAACTCAGCTACTGAATGTCCTAACTAGCAAATTAGCACCCATTATACATTCTTAAGATGAAAACCCATAATTCCTTGTAGAGGTATCTTTGACCTGTCAAACTGAACATCCTTTCTGTGATGATGATTAGGTGGAAAATTCATTGTCCAGGTGCTGGGTTCTGCTTGCTAAAAAAATAAAAGCAAATCACTAAGCTACTGCTGCTATTGTGGTCTAATCATTGGTTTTCTACAGTAAATGACAAGCCTGCTTCCCTGTAAGTGGCAGCAGCAGTGGCATTCTTTTTTCCTTTGTGCCTCCACAAAGCTTAATTGTTCTCATGGTCTGACAATAGTAAGAACCTCATACAGCCCAGTTTGGATTGAACAGTTCAGGATTCCATAAGCAATGACATTTTTATAGCAACATGGGTGGCAATAAAATTAATAGAATCTATGGATGTAGCAGCCTGAATCTTAAGTCTGTCCCACATTTATGGAAATAGCAGGTTTGTTTAAAACAGGTGCCTTGTTGTTTGGAAAGCAGTAAAGGGGAAAGGAATATTTTCAAATGAGAAACTCTAATTTGGAGTTAGCTTCAGTTTCCTCAGTCTCAAATGCTCAGGCCTCTACCAAACAGTAAATGCCATTAGTGCTATAACTCCTATGACTCAACAGCTATGCACTGCTTTCTATTCAGTTAAAAGCAGATTTGCATATACACAATAGTAGCAATGGAATCTCAATCCTGGCCACCACTAAGGTCAAAAGCCAATCACTCCCACACCTGCCAAAATTCAAATTCTGTTTCAGTATGAGCAGGTAAGGAAATGAAATGGCTAGAACTCAAATGCAGCCTAGCTCGTTTTCTTGCTTGGGCAATTAGAGTTACTTTCTTTAATGAATATTTAGACACCTACGTAAGTGGTCTGGAATAAGAAATGCTAAGCAGGCTTGTGTCATATTGAAACCAAGAAATTACAGAAAATCACAGTATGACAGTGGATACCTAATATTAGCTAAGACCACATTGATCTTAAACTATCTTACTCATTCCTACAATGGTAAAGTGGGAATAATGACATGTATTTGCAGGAATGGTGAATGACTTGAAGATAGCCACTGCCATGTAGAATGAGAACATATTCTGAAACTTAAAGCCGCTTTAAATACAAATGTTAACTATTTTAATGCTTATTTTCATGGAAGAATGAGACAATGTTTGGGAATTAATATGCAAAATGGGTTTTTGGGAATTGATGCAGGGAAGTAAATAAATTAAGGAAGAATTAAGGAAAAGAACTAAAGGTATGGAAGAGGGAGAGAAACAATCAGAGAAGAATGAGGACGAGGAGAAACAAAGTGTTCTAAAAAAGGTAGATTTCTTCATTGAACTAATAAGCAATGCTAATAATGAATTCTTTAGCTACTAAGTAATAGCCAGAATCTACAGCTTGTCTCTTGGCAAACCTTTCATTGACATCAATGATCCCCTGCCCTCCATAAATGCTGACCTTGTGAAGGAACATCTTGAGAAGCTGGATACCTTCAAGTCAGCCAGCCCTGACAATCTACACGCCAGGGTACTCAAGGAGCTGGCGAGTGTCATAGCTCAGTCCCTGGCACGGATCTTTAAAAACTCCTGGCGCTCTGGTGTACTGCCCGAAGACTGGAAGAAGGCCAATGTGGTGCCTATCTTCAAGAAAGGGAGGAAAGTGGATCTGGCTAACTATTGGCCCATTAGACTGACTTCTATCCCAGGGAAGATCTTAGAAAAGTTTATTAAAGAGGCCAT